>NW_022631220.1:209765-383246 GCF_010015895.1 Lontra canadensis
TTGGTGTTTGCAAATTCTTTCAGTTTTTGTTTGTCCTGGAAGCTTTTAATCTCTCCTTCTATTTTCAATGATAGCCTAGCTGGATATAGTATTCTTGGCTGCATGTTTTTCTCGTTTAGTACTCTGAATATATCATGCCAGCTCTTTCTGGCCTGCCAGGTCTCTGTGGATAAGTCTGCTGCCAATCTAATATTTTTACCATTGTATGTTACAGACTTCTTCTCCCGGGCTGCTTTCAGGATTTTCTCTTTGTCACTAAGACTTGTAAATTTGACTATTAGGTGACGGGGTGTGGACCTATTCTTATTGATTTTGAGTGGGGTTCTCTGAACCTCCTGGATTTTGATGCTTGTTCCCTTTGCCATATTGGGGAAATTCTCTCCAATAATTCTCTCCAATATACCTTCTGCTCCCCTCTCTCTTTCTTCTTCTTCTGGAATCCCAATTATTCTAATGTTGTTTCGTCTTATGGTGTCACTTATCTCTCGAATTCTGCCCTCGTGGTCCAGTAGTTGTTTGTCCCTCTTTTGTTCAGCTTCCTTATTCTCTGTCATTTGGTCTTCTATATCGCTAATTCTTTCTTCTGCCTCATTTATCCTAGCAGTGAGAGCCTCCATTTTTGATTGCACCTCATTAATAGCTTTTTTTATTTCAACTTGATTAGATTTTAGTTCTTTTATTTCTCCAGAAAGGGCTTTTATATCTCCCGAGAGGGTTTCTCTAATATCTTCCATGCCTTTTTCGAGCCCAGCTAGAACCTTGAGAATCGTCATTCTGAACTCTAAATCTGACATATTACCAATGTCTGTATTGATTAGGTCCTTAGCCTTTGGTACTGCCTCTTGTTCTTTTTTTTGTGGTGAATTTTTCTGCCTTGTCATTTTGTCCAGATAAGAGTATATGAAGGAGTAAGTAAAATACTAAAAGGGTGGCAACAACCCCAGGAAAATATGCTTTAGCCAAATCAGAAGAGATCCCAAATCGTGAGGGGGGGGGGGGAAGGGGATAAAAAGAGGTTCAGAAAGAAAAAAAATAAAATAAAATAAAAAAGAAAAAAGAAACAAATAAAAAAAAGAAAACCAATAATGAAAAAAATATAAAAAGGAAAAACTATATATATATTGGATAAACTAGTTAAAAAAACGTTAAAAAGAAAAGGGTAAAAGTTTAAAAAAATTTAGCAGAAGAAGAGAAAAAAATTGAAAAAGAAAAAAAAATTAAATTAACTGCAAGGCTAAAGAATCATGGGGAGAAAGCCATGAGTTCCGTGCTTTGCTTTCTCCTCCTCTGGAATTCCGCTGCTCTCCTTGGTATTGAAACCGCACTCCTCGTAAGTGAACTTGGTCCTGGCTGGGTTTCTTGTTGATCTTCTGGGGGAGGGGCCTGTTGTAGTGATTTTCAAGTGTCTTTGCCCCAGGCGGAGTCGCACCGCCCTTACCAGGGGCCGGGCTGAGTAATCCGCTCGGGTTTGCTTTCGGGAGCTTTTGTTCCCTGAGCACTTTCCGTAGAGTCCGGAGGACGGGAAGGAAGATGGCGGCTGCCCAGTCTCCGGCCCGGAGGAGCCGAGAGCCCGGGGCCCCACTCCTCAGTGCGCCCTCAGGGAACAGCGTCCAATTACTCCCGTCTGCCTGGCCTCCGGCCGCGCTCCGAGCTCACCGAGCCTGCGACCGGTTCAAGGTAAGCCCGAGCTGTGAGCTCACTCCTCGGCTCCGTCTCTGTAGCCGGCTTCCCTGTTCTAATACCTGCGAGCTCTGCGACACTCAGACACCCCGATCCTTCTGTGACCCTGCGGGACCTGAGGCCACGCTGGCCCCGCGTGGGCTTCACCCCGGTTAAGCCTCTGGAGCGATGTCCCTCTGCGGAACAGACTTTTAAAAGTCCCGATTTTGTGCTCCGTTGCTCCGCCGCTTGCCGGGAGCCGGCCCCTCCCCCCGGGGTCTGTCTTCCCGTCCCTTTGGATTCACTTCTCCGCCAGTCCTACCTTTCAGAAAGTGGTTGATTTTCTGTTTCTAGAATTGCTGTTCTTCTTCTCTTCGATCTCCCGTTGGATTTGTAGGTGTTTGCAATCTTTAGATAAGCTATCTAGCTGATCTCCCGCAACCTGAAGTAGTCTCAGCTGCTACTTCTCTCAATGTTTATAAATCTTGATGTCCATCATTGTCACCCAGGAAAATAGATGAAATCTAGTTCTGGTTTCACTTTTTTTTTTTTTTTACCTAGTTTTAGGGCCACAGTACATTGAACGTGTTCTGTTTTGTTTTTCCATAAAGATTCTTTTTAACATTCTAAGCTGGAGGTACTTATTTAATACTGACTTGACATCCCAGGTAAGCAGATGGATGCTTGAGTGTGGAGTTAGCAGGCAGGAGGTACATAAATCCATTCCACTGAATGAGAGGATGTAAGAGCAGTTTCAGTGGAACGATGAAGATTTAAGTCACATGGGATTACAGTGTCTGTGAGACATAAGGAATTGGAGGAATTTGCTGGAAAGAGATGTGAGGAATGAGGGGCCATACAGAAGTTAATAATAGGGCAGAGGGATAAATAACTGAAAAAAAAATACTGGAAAAGGGGAAAAAATGAGATTCGTGTCCAGAATGGAAGGAAAATATTGATAGAGAAAGAAATATATTTGGTTTGGGGACAACAAGGGAATTCCTCTCTGATAGCTTTATTACCTCAGTAAATCATAAAGTAAGTCATTCCACTTCTCTGTACTTTTTAAAATAGTAATGTTGCTAGGAATTGCCAACAATACGTCTCAGGATCTCATGAGGCTTGAAAACCAAGTAACATTTTCTTATATGAACCACATAGTAAGAAGCTTTTGGGTATAGTGCCTTCTGAGAAAGATTTTTTTTCTCCTTGACTCCCATCCTGTGTCCTGAGCAACTGAAGTATTTTAGATACTTTATTATTTGACTGTTCTACATATGTTAGTATATTTGCCTTGGAGAAGAAATAAAACTCAAAGACATTTTAATCCTAGGCCTAAAATATTTATTTAGTTCTTCTTTCTGGAAAAAGTGTTACTTAGGCAATGTATTCTGCTTAAATGTGCTTTGCTGAAATGTCACTGGTCACACACCTCGAGGGATAGAAGTTGGCCACATACATAAATTGATAAGGTCAGACTTTGCTCACACTGTCACATTCATGTCTCTAGACAATTTGTTGAAAACCTCACATTTCTCCTTTTTTTTTTTTTTTCAATGTTAGCACTTTCAGAGACATCAGCAAGTGGAAATAATCAGTGGATGGCATAACACATAGGGTTATTATCACTTGTTTCTATTTTAGCACACAATACTGCATCTAGCAAACTCTTCCTAAGAATCCAGAGGAGATGAACTAGGACAGGTGTAATCTGAGACTGAATGAAGAAACTGGGAAAGGCTTCGGCGAATCAGCGAATCAGTTACTGGTTGGGGAATACAAGCTTTTAGGAAAGATGCCCAGGAATCGAACTTTCAAGAACACTTGGAGACAGACACTGAGTGTCTCCGTGAAACAAGAGAAAGAATAGTTCATGAGTTTCTAAACATTAAACTGAATCTACAAGTTAAGTTGTATTAAATATGCCAGTATGTGGAATATAAAGCATTGTCTGACTCCAGCCTACTCCAGCAGAACCTCCTGCCCCCCTCTCTTTTCCTCACTTTGTGTGGACAGCTGTGTCTTTGTTCTGCTCCTCTGCTACTCCAAACTCTCTGCAGTCCATCATTTTGTACATTCTGGTGTCTCTGCCACTCTTGATTGTGTCACTCTTACTCATTCTTGAGGTCGCCATCAGGGTGCCTTCAAAGAGAAACCATCCTGACACACGTCTAAATTCACTCTCCCATGCTTGTCTCTGATTGCATGTTTTTGCTTTACTTCTGAAGTATTGTAACAATACTTTAACTATATATTTATTCCACTAAGATTTGTCTTCCTTATTAAACTAGAAGCTGTATTTGCTGAATCCATCATTGTACACTTAGTGCTTAGCTGATTAAATTAGCCCTTAACCTTTATTGAATGAACTAATTAATACATTTAGAAGAACATCTTAGGTAAAACATTTTAATGAGAACTAGGTACATTTAAATCCAGTACTTCCACTCCACCCCTCTTAATGAAGTTTGGGGAAAAGGTTAGGTCAAGACCCAATTTTTGTCTCTGAAGCCATCTCTGATTATAAAAGTGACTGATCAGATCTCAATGAAATTTATAATAGATAATTTTGCCTTTATGTTTTCCATAGTAATTATTAGGCTGGTATTTTAAGTTCATCATAAAAAATAGTGACATGGGGGGTTAATGTGGTAGGAGAAGAGTAAATGAAACAAGTTGGGATTGGGAGGGAGACAAACCATAAGTGACTCTTAATCTCACAAAACAAACTGAGGGTTGCTGGGCAGAGGGGGGTTGGGAGAGGGGGGGGTTATGGACATTGGGTAGGGTATGTGCTATGGTGAGTGCTGTGAAGTTTGTAAACGTGGAGATTCACAGACCTGTACCCCGGGGGGAAAAATATATATATATATATTTATAAAAAATAAAATTATAAAAAAACAAAATAGTGACATGTAAGGAATACAGATAAATGCCCCCAAACATACAGTTAGGGCATCTGAAGCAGTACATGTACATTCTGATTGCCTATTAATAGCCCAAGGCAAATGCATCTTTATCAAATGTGAAGAAAAGGACTTCTTTACAGATGACTTGGTCTTGACTTTGTCCAAAAGTCCAGTTTCTTTGCGTGTACTTCTCAGTTGAAAAACAAACCAGGCCAGAATAAGACACGGACTATGCAAAATATCTTTACAATAAAGAAGGCACGTTTGACAAATGTTGAAGGGATTCCTCTGCTAATCTTTAGTTGTCTTTTCTCTCTGAAATTCTAAGAGACTTCTTATCTATTTGATTTATACAATGACAACTGTATAGTGCCAGGCTTTATAATTGTTTATCCTTGACCATTAAACATAGAATTTTTTAAGTGTTTACTTTTTCTTTTTTTAAATGAAGGTGGTTCATCTTTGTCATGTCAAAGGCATAGGTGGAAAATGTAGACATAAGGCAAAGTTTACTGTGGAATGGTTAAAATTAGTGCCCATGTGAATTCCCACCTCCCAGCTTTCTGAATAGTGTAATGAGGTATGCAGATGTGAGCACCATGAGACTATGGGAAGTGTTCCAATAACAAGGTCATAATTGTATATATTTACAGGAGAAACAGGAGGGAGCCATGTAACAGTGTTTTCTTTGCTAAGAACATAGCTTCATTTAAAAGGGGCATCGGGGCACCTGGGTGGCTCAGTGGGTTAAAGCCTCTGTCTTCAGCTCAGGTCATGGTCCCAGGATCCTGGGATCGAGCCCCACATGGGGCTCTCTGCTCATCAGGGAGCCTGCTTCCCCCTCTCTCTGCCTGCTTCTCTGCCTGCTTGTCTGTCAAATAAATAAAATCTTCAAAAAAATGTTTAAAAGGGGCATCAACAAATCACAGGAAGAGGAATTTGTATAAAATACATCTTAAAGAAAAAAGATTTATTTACTTTAGAGAGGGATAGTAGAGGGGAGAGACCAAGGGGGAGGGAGAGAGAAACTTAGGCAGACTCTGCACTAAACACAGAGCCCCGCCCAGGATTCGATCTCAGGACCTGAGATCACAGTCTCAGTTGAAACCAAGAGTTGCACGCTTAACCAAGTGTACCACCAGGTGCCCCTAAAAGACATCTTTCATCAGCTAGAGACCCTTGTTCTTACTGAGCCTGCACAATTACGCCAAAGGAAAAAAGCAGTAAGGGAAATGTTAGTACCCTCCAGGAAAGAAAAACATTGTGTCTCCTTGATATTCATACAGAAAATAAAGAAAGCACCATGAATTACACTGAGACACGAATAATGACCAAAAAAATGAGGTAGTATCACTAAAATCTATCTCTGATCATGTAACCAAAATGATTAAAAGTAATAAAAGTGATCAAACAATTCACAAGTAGCAACACAAAACCATTTGTAAAAGGTACACATCTTAAAAACGTCTCTTACAAGAGGTCATAACGGATGATTCTATTATGCACTGGCAAAGAAATACAGGAGTGGGAGAGGGAAGAAAGTGAGGAGAGACAGAACCTGCTAAACTCAGCAGTTGAGGGAGTTACAGTTTGCATATTGGGCCAATGCATAACTTACACTTGTATGATTAGCCCTATGCTTCATGACCTTGGAAGGCAGTTATACCCGGTTCCTAAAGTATGGTCTGAGTGAAGATACAGTAAAAAGCCTTAGCTGGGAAAACATGAGGGAATATTTCCCCAGATTATATCAGAGCATAGACATGAATGCAGTTGGGGCACTTGGATGGCTCAGTCAGGTAAGCATCCAACTCTTGATTTCAGCTCAGGTCATGATCTACATGGTTTTGAGTTCAAGCTTGGTGTCAGGCACTGCACTGGGCATGGAGCCTGCTTGATATTCTCTCCCTCTTTCTCTCTCTCCCCACTTTCTCTCAAAGACAAAAAGAAAGGAATAGACTTGCCCATATTGAGTTTATAAATAATAAGACATGCAAGGCAAATTTAAAAACACATTGAATGAAAAATGTGTATGTACATGCACACATATGTTACCGGGAAATATAATTAGAAAAGAAATTCTCCAACTCAAAAATTCCTCCAGAAAGATAGCAGAAATAGAAAACTTTTGTATTTTGGGGTCCCTGGGTGACTCAGTCAGTTAAGCACCTGACTTTGGCTTAGTTCATGATGTCAGGGTCCTGAGATTGAGCCCTCCATCAGGCTCTGCGTTGGCTTGTCCCTCTGCCCCTCCCCACATTCATTCTCTCTCTCTCTCTCTCTCTCTCTGATATATCAATCTTCCAAAATACAAATGTTTTCTTTTTTTTGTTTAGTAAACATTTATCTACATGCAAGGCATATAGCAAGCATTCAGCTGACTGTGAAGATAAAAATGAATCCCACATCCTCATACAGCCAATCAGAGATGACCCACTAAATATATATTTTCAGGGGCATTTAAAGCCCAGTTTGTTAAACGTAGATTATGTTCTGAGTTGACCTTATTTTGGAGATGACCACCTGTGTCAGCTTATTGGCCTCCTCCAGAGAAAAACAAACTTTTCCTGTCTTCATCACAGAAAGTAGTTTTGGGATTAGGAGTAAGGATTGGGCTCCTGTTCCCTCACAGAAACTGGACAAGAGGTACCCTGTCCTTAGATGTTTGCACTTCAAGGAGATGGCCTCCAGGTCCTTGAGAAAAACATTTCTGCATTTTAGAACTCACAGAAGGCCTAATTTTCTACAGGAAAAAAAGAACTTGAAAGTAATATTTTTCTAAAACCTTCTGAGTAAAAGGAAGGGGGATAAAATTTTCCCCCTTACTTTGAACAGAGAGAATTAAGTCTTTTGTTTTTAACTGTATTTGTCCTAACAGAATGCATGTGTATAAGCACAAGATAAAGATTTTGGCCTGGAAGAGAACACACTCCCTCTGAAACTTCCTAAAATACCTCAAAAATAGTGTAAGTCAGGATATAAGATATGGGTAGGTCTTTCATTGGAGTAAATTTTCACATTTCAGTAACTAATTTATTCAAATTAAATTTACTCAATAAAGCTATTCATAGGGACACCTGGGTGGCTCAGTCATTAAGCGTCTGCCTTCAGCTCAGGTCATGATCCCACTGGGATCGAGCCCCACATCGGGCTCCCTGCTCAGCAAGGAGTCAGCTTCTCCCCTTCCCTCTCCCTCTTCTTCTGCTCCCCAGCTTGTGCAGTCGCTCGCTCGTGCTCTCTCTCTCTATCAAATAAATAAGTAAAATCTTTAAAAAAAAAAAAAAAAAGCTATGCATAGACTTCAGTTATGGGAAAATTAAATATTTACATCTAAGTGCATTTACCTGTGGGAAAAAGGGAGAAGGGCTAAACATTTGATTTTATATCTTTATTTATAGTTTAAAAAGAAACCAGATGTGAGATGCCTGGTTGACTCCATCTCCAACTCTTGATATCGGGGCTGTGAGTTCAAGCTTCATATTAGGTGTAGAAATTACTTAAAAATAAAATCCTTAAGGGGCACCTGGATGGTGCAGTTGGTTAAGCATCCAATTCTTGGTTTTGGCTCAGGTTGTGATCTCAGGGTTATGGGATTGAGCCCCTTCTTGGGGTCTGTGCTCAGCATAGAGTATGTTAAAGATTCCCTCTCCCTCTGCCCAACCCCTCCCTGCCATGACTTCTTTGTCTCTTTCTTTCTCAAAAAAAATAAAATAAAATAAAATAAAATAAAAAATTTTAAAAAATAAAATAAAAAATAGTAAAAAATTAAAGAAAAAAAAAGGAAGAAGGCATATGACTCTCTAGCCTGCTAACTAATAATTAAAAAGTGGCATTGGGGAATAAATTGACTTTAGAAATCCAACCAGAATGAACATCATTTGTACCTTACCAGTGATGACCCTCCTTCTCAGAATTTGTACCCTATAGAATAGGTCTGTGCTATACCTTCACTGCCTTTTATGTAAGGTTTATAGTGTGTGAGCAATTTCACTTACCCCTTCTGTATTTCTTCAATCATATGTTCTAAATGTTGATCTTTTAATTCTCTGGGGTTAAAATTGTCTCTTATATGTGCAATATAGGCAGTTATTTTATAAGGAATATTCTATTAATGTGTATGGTGCTTGTGCATACAAACAAAAAAACCCAAAGCAATGCATGGAAAATTAGAAAGTATTGCCAAATAAGAAGATGATAGTACAAATAACATACATAATTTCAATACCTTAGTTTATGCTATTTTTCCAAATTTTTCTATTGTTAGATAAAAATGTACATTTATATATTATCCATATAGATTTATATATATGGATATATATATATATTATCCATATAAATTTATATATTGTCTATATATTTTTTTAGATTCTCCCTTTTCTTTCTCTTAAGATTTATTTGAGAGCAAGAGACAGTGTACGTGCACACAAGTTGGAGGGACTGAGGGAGGGAATCTTCAAGCAGACACAGCACTGAGTGTGAAACATGGCTGTCTTCCTACCCATGAGATCGTGACCCGACCCAAAATCAAAAGTTGGACACTCAACAGACTCCGGTCCCCCTAGAGTCAGCTTTTTTATTTAACGGTGAATTATGAGTATTTTCTCAATTAGAGATCATTGAGTTTGCTAATAGCTTACTATTAGCAATAGTTAGTAAGTTAGCTTACTAACTAATAGTAATACTATTACTTAGTAATAGTTTACTAATAGCTTAGTAACACTTCACTTTTCTAGAGACACTGTCATTTTAGAACCATTCCTGGATTTGTTTGTTTGTTTGTTTTTTAATGTTTTTTGAAGTATAATTGATATACAATATCCAATTTCAGGTCTACATTATAGTGATTCAGTATTTTTATATATTAGGGAATAAATAGTTACCGTCTCTCACCATACAGTTACTACAATATTATTCACTGTGTTTCCTGCCCTGTACATTTTATCCCCGTGACACATAACTGTAAGTTTGTAACTCTTAATCTCACTCGCCAGTATCTGTCTTCCCCTTACCCTCCATCTTCTGCCAAACAGTAGTTTATTTTCTGTAGTTATGAGTCTGTTCCTGTTTGTTCATTTGTTATGATTTTAGATTACACATGTAAATGAAAACATACAGCATTTGTCTTTGTCTGACTTACTACTTTTAGCATGATACTCTCTAGATCCATCCATTTTGTCACACACGGTTGCCAGGATTTTGTGTTCCCACGGTTCTTGGTCACGCGACTTCTAAGAGTGGAGAGGTAAACCAGACAAAGTGGTGGGCAGCAAAGTTTACTGAGCAGGAGTACAAAGCTCCCAGAGAGGGAGGGAAGCCCAAGAGAGTTGCCCTCAGACTTTGTAAGTTTAGGAGTTTTAACGAGCTCTTCTGCAGAACTTTCTTAAGCCATCAGGGCGTGCAAAGTTGTGCCAATCAGGGCTTGGGTCACATATCTATCTAACTCTTAGGGTAATGCCCACGTGCTGAAGCTCCTTTTTTTTTTTCCCTGACATTGGGGGCTTGGGTCTTAACTGCCCCTTGTCTGTGATCGTGGCAAATGCTTTTGTGGTTAAATTTCTTACTTTAGGACATTTTGCAGAAGTCATTTCTGCAAAGGCTGCGAAGCAGAGCATCAGCACAGTCCTGTCTAAGCTGAAGATAGGATGTCAGTGCTGTATTATTTTAGCTGTCCTGAGTCTGTATTTCCTTGCTGGGGACCCTAGCCCTGACTACCTAACTCCTAACAATGGTAAGATTTCATTCTCTCTCTCTCTCTCTCTCTCTCTCTCTTTCTTTTTAATAGCTGTGTCATAATGTGTGTGTGTGTGTGTGTGTGTGTGTGTATGTGTGTGTGATGTTCTTTATCCATTCATCTCTCAGAGGACACTTAGGTTGCTCACATATCTTACTATTACAAACAAAGTTGCAGTGAATGTGGGGGTGCATATGTTTCTTTGAATTCTTCTTCATATAATTGTGCAGACATGGATTTGCTGAATTGTACAGTATTTCTGCTGGTAGTTTTTTGAGGAAGCACTGTTTTAAGTAGTGGCTATGCCAGTCTCCATTCCCATCAAGAGTAGGCAGGGGCTCCCTTTACTATACATCTTTTCATCACAGCCAGTCTGACAGATGTGAGCTGATATATCATTGTAGTCTGGATTTGCATTTCCCTTTTGACTAGTGATTTGGATCTGCTTTTCACGTACCTGTTGGCTCTCTTGTGTCTTCTTTAGAGATGTCTATTCAAGTTTTCTGCTTATTTTTAATCCTTCTAAAAAAATTCTAAGTTGTGTAATTTCTTTGTGTATTTTGAATAACTCCTTACCCACTATATGTTATTTCCAAACATCTCACATTTACTGCCTTATTTTTTTACTGCTTTATTTGATAAGATTTTATCCTTCTTTTTTTAAAGATCTTATTTATTTGACAGACATAGATCACAAGTAGGCAGAGAAGGCAGAGAGAGAGGAAGGGAAGCAGGCTCCCTCCCGAGCAGAGAGCCTGATGTGGGGCTCGATCCCAGGACCCATGACCTAAGCTGCAGGCAGAGGCTTTAACCCACTGAGCCACCCAGGTGCGCCAGTTTTTGTCCTTCTTTTGTTAGTGTAGTATATCTTGTTGTTGGATTGGCGAATGTTGACCCATTCTTTTGTCTCAGGCATAAATCCCACTTGATTGTGTTGTATGATTCTTTTAATGTATTTTTTAATTTTTTTAAGTTTAAATTCTACTTAGTTAAAATGCAGGGTATATTAGTTTCAGGTGTGCAGTTTAGTGATTCGTTATTTCCATACATCACCTGGTGTTCCTCACAATAATTGCACTTCTTTTATTAATACTTTGTTGAAGATTTTTATATCCATGTTCATTAAGGATATTGGCCTGTGATTTTCTTTCTTTTTGGTCTCTATCTGGGTTTGGCATCAGGGTAATGCTGACCTTGTAAAAGAATCTTGGAAGCATTCTTTCCTTTTCGATTTAAAAAGAAAATAATAATTGGAGCAGTGTAAGTAATAACTCCTCTTTAGATACTCCATAGAATTTATCTGGGAAAGAGCCTACTTGTCCTGGACTTTTGTTTTTTAAGACTTAAAATTGCTGATTCAACGTTCATTTCTTGTAATCAGTCTATTCTAATTTTGTATTTCTTCTTGATTCAGCCTTGGAAGGTTGTATGTTTCTAGGAATTCATCCATTTCTTCTAGGTTTTCCAATCTGTTACCCTGTAATTGTTTATAGTGGTCTCTTACAACCCTTTGTATTTCTCTGGTGTCAGTTGTCCCTCTTTATTTTTCATTTTATTTATTTGGGCCTTTTATTCTTTTTTTTCGTGCATCTCCCTAGACATTTATCAATGTATCTTTTCAAGGAACCACCTTATAGTTTTATTGATCTCCTTCTGTTGATCTGGTCTTCTTCTGTATTGATCTGGTCTTGTGTTTTTAGTCTCTGTTTCACATTTCTGCTCTCAACTTTATTATTTGCTTTCTTCTAATTAGTGATTTTGTTTGTTGGTCTTTCTCTAGTTCCTTTAGATGTAAGGTTAGATTGTGCAAGGTTTTTCTGGTTTCTTGAGGTAGGCCTCTGTCACTATAATTTTGCCCTTAGAACTGCTTATGATACATCCCATAAGTTTTCAAAAGTTTTGGTTTCATATTTGTGTCCAAGTATTTTTTTTTAATTTCCTCTTCAAAAATGTTTCTGCTCTTTTCTCTCCCTCATCCTTCTAGAATTCTGGTCATGTAAAATTTAGTACACTCGATGTTGTTTGAGAAGTCTCTTATCCTATTCTTATTTTTTTTATTCCTTTATTTTTCCTGATTTACTCTGTCTTCCAGATTGCTAATCCATTCTCCTATGTCATAATCTGCTCTTGATCCCCTTACTTTAATTTTTTATCTCATTTATTGTTTTCTTCAGCTCTGTTGCATCTCTAATTATATTTTCTCTTTTTTGAAGTTCTCACTGAGTTCGTTCATTTTTCCCTCAGCTGGTGAACATCTTTATGACCATTCCTTTGAACTCTTTATCAGATAAATTACTTATCTCTATTTCATTCGATTTTTTTTCCTGTGATTTTTATCTCTTTCATTTGGAACATATTCCTGTCTTACTTTTTTGTTTGGCTTTCGGTATTTATTTCCATGAATTAGGAGGAACATTTTTGAAGGAAGGACCTTCTGTGAGAGTGTCCCCTGTGTGTGCCTAGTGGCTTTGGTTAACTGGCTGGAACTGGAGTAGTCACAGGCTGTGGAGATGCTGGGCTGTACCGTGTGTCTAGCTCGGCAAGATGCGTAGAGCTAGAGTAGGCACATGGGCCAGGTACCCTGGGGCACACAATGCTGGGGCTGCCTCAGCAGAAGGGCTAGGGCTATAGGGGTACAGATCAGGTCTGTCCCTGCATATGCCATGCCCAGGCCACCTTGGTAAGACAACTGAGATATATAAATGCTTCACATTTATTATATTACAAATAATTCCAGGATGACCATTTGTATAACTACAGATCTCTCCTGTATTCCCACTTATTTTCTCTGGTTGTGTCAAACTTAAAGAAGTTGAATTGTTGCTTAGCCTTTTTCAAACCTTTTGAGGTTTTGTAGATATAATGGGCAAAATACTTTTCAGAAGGTTTGAGAAACTTCATAAAGATTGAAATAAATTAATAAGCATAAAAATGGATTTTTATTTCTCCATGTCTTGAATTTGTATAATGTCTGAAAGACATAGATTGTTTCTATGTGACCTTTTTGCATTTTTAAGACTTCTTACAATTTAGATAATGCTATTCCATTTCACTCACCTTCATCACACTTCCAGGCAGAAATAAAATTGTTAAAGTATCATTGAAGCAAAAAGGGTCATTTGTGGTGAAAGCTGTTACTTAAGTTATTTTAGTGTTGATAAGTTGTCCTTCAAGAGTTCTATGACAACGATAACTCAGGAAATAAAGTGCTGTTAGAGAACCTGTTTTTAAAGAAGTCTTACTCATTGATGTGATGGCACTTTAATGCCACTGTCATGTAGTGAACAGTTTTCTTCTTCATTTTTAACTGTAGAGTGTTTTTCACCCTAAAATTTCATTCACATTGGTGTGGAAGGCACAGGAAAATGCCTTGGTCCTGATCATTTACAAGTTTTATCATTTTGGGTAAACCTCTTAAAAAAATGTACCTTTCTCTTAGTTTCCTTTTTCTTCTAGAATGCTTGATCACATACTGTGAAAATCGCCTGAGGTAGTTGGGATAACAGTAAAGAAGTGAGGGAAGAAAGGGCAGAAAGAGATAGGAGAGAGAAAAAGAAAGCAGGGCAGAGACTGAAAGAGAGATTAGTAAGAATATTAAGAATATTGAGGCAAAAATCTCTTTATTTTCTACCTGGTTGCTGCTGACATATGCAGTGGTGATCCCCCTGGTCAGTGCTGTCTCAGTGGGACGGCATCAAAAACGAACAACTCAACAGAACATAAAGGGTAGCTTCTGTTTATTCTTGCAAAGCCTAAAGAAAACCAAAGATATATTGCCATCTATTCTTTTTTTTTTATTATGCTATGTTAGTCACCATGCAGTACTTCATTAGTTTTTGATGTAGTGTTCCATGACTCATTGCACACGTATAACACCCCAGTGCTCATTGCAATACGTGCCATCTACTCTCATACCTTTCTCATGTTTCTGTTTATGTTTAGAAATGAATATAATTAAATTCACCGTTTTTTTTTAAATTTCTTTTTTTTCTTAATTATGTTAGTTACCATACAGTGTGGTGATTAAATTCACCATGTTGAAAAAGTAAGCTGTAGGGATGTCTGGGTGGCTCAGTTGGTTAAGTGTCTGCCTTCAGCTCAGGTCATGATCCCAGAGTCCTGGGATCGAGCCCCACATCGGGCTCCCTGCTCAGCAGAGAGTCTGTTTCTCCCTTTCCCTCTGCTGTTTCCCCTGCTTGTGCTCTCTCACTCTCTCTTTCAAATAAATAAATAACTTTTTAAAAAATTTTTTTAAATTTATTTTCAGCGTAACAGTATTCATTGTTTTTGCACCACACCCAGTGCTCCATGCAATCCGTGCCCTCCTAATACCCACCACCTCGTTCCCCCAACCTCCCACCCCCCACCCCTTCAGACCCCTCAGATTGTTTTTCAGAGTCCATAGTCTCTCATGGTTCACCTCCCCTTCCAATTTCCCTCAACTCCCTTCTCCTCTCTAACTCCCCTTGTCTGGAAGAGATTATGCTGAGTGAAATAAGTCAAGCAGAGAGAGTCAATTATCATATGGTTTCACTTATTTGTGGAGAATAAATAACATTTAAAGGAAACTGTATCACATGCAGAACTGTAAAAGTTAGGAAACAATTTTAAATGATGTACATACTGGGTTACTTCTCAATCACTGATCTTTGAACAATTGCTTCTTTTATTACATTTTATTAGGACCATTTCATGAAGATTTCCATTGTTTGTGATCATATACAATGGGTTAACAGGAGCTGTTAAATTATTTTCTGTCTTCTACAGAGTTCAGTGAGTCTATACTGCCTAAATTTAAGTTGTATTCTTTCTTTTTCTCTCGGGTCTTCACATGTGGACTTAAGCCAGTTTGATTGATGCTTACTCAGTGTAATAAAGTAGCTCTTCTGGAAGATCACATTTGCTTTCTTTACGACAATAACTTTCCAAATTGAAAGCTCTAGAAAGAGTTTATTAAAGCAATTTCCCTTGGTCAACAGAGGGTTTTTTTTTTTTCTTTTTTCTTTTTCCAAAATGGCCTCTGGGACTCTAAAATTATTTAATCATTGGAAGAAATTAGCTAGAAAATGTAGACAACATAACAAATTGTCTTTTTATTGCGTGGAATTTTTTGAATGAGTTAGTCAGTTGTTTAATTTGATTTTATAGGACCAGTATAGCAATACTTTATAATCAGGGAATCAAAAAGGAGTTCAAATATGTGGTTTACCAAATCTCTGTCATTTTGTCATTGCTTGGGAAATGTTTCATGTGTGCTCGGCCACAGGGTCCTTTCTATCCCACTTTGGCATTCTGGGGTGATTAGCCAGGGATGCTACTATTGTGTACGGATGTTTCTTGACCTGAGTTGCTTGACTGAAATCACTGGGTCAGTGAACAGGCTTTTGGATCCCTATGCCTGAAAACTAACTTGAGCTACATAATAAATGACTCGCTTGAGCTACAGGGCTGTAATGACTCACATGACCCGGGAAGTAGAGAATTTAACCTGGCTAACTCATGACAAATTTAAGGTACTCATAGCCCAATTTCAAAAAAAAAAAAAAAAAAAAAATCCCTCTGAGCTTTCATCTGTGTAGAGAGAACTTCTTACACATGGCTAGAGAAAAGGGTCATCAGCTGGTTTAAGTATAAATGGTGCTTACAGCTCATGAGTTAATAGCGTGGGCTTCTTTGATTTTTTTTTTTTTTCTTGTATCTTATGACCTTCTTTAGCAGAGATAGGGAGTTGGTTGGGATATCATGTCAGACATGCCATCTCAGACACTGTGCTAGGGAGGGGTGGTTTCCAGAGTAAATGTGTTAAGATTTACTGAAAAAAATGAACAATAGATACCTTAGCAACTCTGATATTTGGCATCTGAAAGCTTGGATTTGTGTTACATCTTTACTCAATAGGACTTTTCCTTGGAAAAAAAAAGTTAAAGGGATGTTTTTTCCATAAAATTGGAGTGACTGAACAGTTGCCATTGTGCTAATGAAGCTGAAAGAAAAGCAATTAAAAATCCAAATGTCTGAGAAATGACATCCATTAAACCTTCATTATACTGCTATTAACTTGGAGTTTATTATGTCACACGGTAGATGTATGAGATGATCACTTTGGAAAAGCTAAAATTGACTTATTTAATGTATTTATTTTCTTACTTTTACCATAGATACGTTTCCGTAGTTTGTATAAAATATGTTAGTCACAAGTTGTATTTAAATATGCTACAGATTTCCTACTGGATCTCCTATAAAGAAATTAAAGATGTAAACACTCAAAAATTAGTAACTTTACATTGGTAGCAATATGTACAGCTGGCTCTGTAAGCTGTACCCTTTTTTTCACATTTAAATATAAGGCAGTCCCCGCTCTAACTTTTACTTAGCCTAGCTGAACTGGAATTAAAGAATGTGAACCCTATTAAAAAGGACCCTATTAAACATCAATACATACCTTCCAAAAAAAAAAAAAATGGGGGATTGCTTAATTAGCAACACCTTAGGAAAACAAGTACACCTCAGTGAGAAGCTACCTATGAAACCCCAGGGTGTCCAACACATGTCCAACACAGACTGTTGGTTTGTGAAACTAGAAGTAAGGTCAATTGGAAAATACTTCTGCTGCATTTACCTCTACTTTAAGGAAAGGGCACATCTATAAGTCAACTATCCAATTTAGATTGCTACTTTCTTGGTCATCCAATCTTTCCCAAATGCTTTTCCTGGGCTAGCTTCTTTCCCCCAAGCTTCAACTCTTCTCTGGGGTTGGCGTTATGGTCCTCAACCATTTAAGGAAAAAAAAAAAAAAATTTTTTTTTTTTTTTGGAAATAAGATACCTCATCATTCATAGAGAATTTATTTTACCTTGATAATTTCATGCTATTAGCTCTTAAAACTATAATACAACTGTTACTGTCCATCCATGGGGAGCTGTAATGTAGACATTAAGGATATTAGCTTTGGAGTCACACAGATTCGAATATTTACCAGTGGTTTGATACTGAGTAAATTAAGTTTCTAATGCTTATTTTCTTCATGTGGGAATAAATGCAATATTAGTATAATTACAACCTCATAGATATGCAAACACTCAATAATTAATTGCTTTACATGAATAGCTATAATAGTATTTTGTTTCTGCAGATCAAGAATGCCCAAATATTAGGGGCCCAAACGGGAGATGCATAATGGGATCATCTTCAGCCCTATTGCTTAATGTTCTCAGATTAAGATACTTTGTTAAACAAAAGTATCATCCAGGATGCCAAAGAATAATCTGAAAGTATTCTCTATCCCAACTTCTTTTGGTTTAATCCCAAGCTTGTATAAGACATTAAATATCTTTCCACCTCAATGTTCTATCATGACTGATTTAATAGAATTTAACTTCTCCATTAATCATCAGGGGCCTATACGTCCAAGGAACTCAGTGTAGTTACTTTCTATAACTTCCACCTCATATCTAATACCATATTCCTGTTGTGTACAGCTATAAAAAAACCTGTGACCCACGGTTAAAATGGAGCTCTACCATATTCTGTATTACTGCATTTCCTCAGGAAAATCTGTTGGTCTTTCCCGACCAGCTTTCTCCTTTACCTCCCCCTTCCAGGCAAACTCAAGCATGGGCCATATCTATACACTATGTTGAGTCTTTTAATATCTGTCTGTTTTTACTGAGGCTTAGTTTTTGTGACCATGTTGGATTCTGTGGAGTGGGCTTTCTGACTTGCTTCAGGATGAAGACATTTGCCTAGATCAGATTATCCCCACACCTTTTCCAAAATCGATACCATGCAACATTGATAGAAAATAGTTTAACCTACCTTGACAAAGTAGCTAGATGATAGAGTAAACTATAAACTTCATCTTGTAAATTTAAGTGGAAAAAAGAAACCTGGGATCAGTAGAATCAGGGCTGTGAGCGTGATGGTGGGTGCACAGAAGAAGAGGGACAGTAAGGACTTAGGCATAGAAGAAGACAGGCAACTTCAGTAAAGGTTTACTTCCTGAAGAAGATAGTTCTGTCTTGCATCAGAACTCCTGTGCCCACCTCCAAGAAGGCACACGTCAGAGCCATCACAGTGAACAAATTAAAAGGAAAACGTGTGGCACAGTAGGTTTCCTTGGGAGAAGCAGCAGATACTAAAGCAATGGAATAAGCCAGCTAAGGCTAAGAACTTTGTTAAAATACAGTAGAGAAAACCACTGCCAACAACAGCATTTACCTATTGGAACTGTTAAGGGCTGTAGGAACGCACAGGAGAAAATCACCCCGCAGGGAGCAGAAGCAACGATCAGAGGGTTGGCATTTGTAGACATGAATTTTCGTTTGTTTATTTTTAATTTTGTAGACATGAATTTTTAACACAGTTACTATACATACGTTTTATAGGCTCAGATTTCAAAAGGAAACATGAACATAATGAGAGAAGTAGATGATACAAGAAAAACAATCAAATGGAAACTCTAGACCCAAAATAGATGATATTGAAAAGGAAGTTTTTATGAGGTCATAATAACAATGAGTAAGGGTGCTAGAAGAGATTGTGCAAACAGTCAGTAGAAGGCTGGTGTGGTTATACCAGCATCCACTAGGTCACATAGGAGGGTGTTTGATAATAATTTATTCTGTACATTTAATATAGTTTTCTATATATATGTAAAATTTAAAAATTTAAAAAAAACAAACATGCACTGAAGATCCTAGTCAATGAAATTAAACAGGAGAAAGCAATTCAATATATAACAAATGTGAAGAAGAAGGTGAAAATAACTCTTAAGAAATCACTTTTTTATTTAGCTGGAAAAACTGAAAAAAAAATCAATGGAAAAGCTACTACAACTATGGGAAAATTCATGAAGGGGGCAGGATATGAATTAAATCACTCGTTATGTATAAAAACAATCAACTAGATGCCATAGTGAAAAGAGAAGACCTCATTTTCAGTAATGAAAATATGAAAATGGTAGTAAGAAATATGTTAATCTTGGAGGAAGAAAAAGGTAAGTAGATCCTCAGAAACAGTAGTGGGCCTGAGCAGTGCTTGAATAGCTGAGTAACATCTCCTAAAACACCTAACATGTTAAAACCTAAGAGGAAGCGTCAGTGATAAAATCACTGCATATGACACAGACGTATGGACTGATGCATATAAGAGAATCTAAAATCTAGACAGACAGCCCAGTGCATAGGAAATTTAGTATGCAGTACGGATATTGTTTCAAATCAATGAGACAGAGGTAGACTTTTTAATGAATGGTGTTGGAGTGTTGGGTAACCTAAATAGCTCTTCCTAAAATGTTACCTCACATTGCATGATGGGGTCATGTCCACATGGTCTGAAATTTAAAAATGGAAATGTAAACCATGTCATTATAAAATGACATTGGTTGATTTATTCTGTGACATTGGAGTGAAAAAAATTTTTATTCAAATTCCAGAAATAGTACAAGAAAATAGGAATTATTGTGAATATATAATTCAGAGATTTTTAGAAATAAGGAAAAATAAAGTAACAGGAAATTATTTGCTGTTTATAATACAGGCATAAGTCAATCTCACAAACTCATTCCAACCTCCTTGTTACCAAGTAAAAAAGGTCCAAGGTCCTGAGAACACAACGGTCAAACACATAAAAAGCTTACTTAAAGAAATGCCAGTAACCTGTAAGCCTGTGAAAACAATGCTCAGATTTACTCTTATAAGAGAAATCAAAACAACACTTAAAATATTTTCTCATCTCTTGAAGCGATGAAAATCAGACCGTTTGACACCAAAATTAGGAGAAAAAAAATCTTGTTATTTATTTCTGTAGAGATGGTATTTGACAATATCTTACCACTTCAAGGCAAGCATTTTTTTTTTTTTACAACTCTAAAATCAGGTTGTATTTTGTGTATGACACATCTCTCTGTAGGGTAGCAGGCCAATCATGTCTTAATTATCATTAGTGTAATTATCATGTTATCATAATTCAAGTTTTTTATTTATTTCCAGTCAAATAGAGTGTGATATTAGTTTCAGATATACGATATATATAGTGATTTGATACTTCTATACAAAATCTGGTGCTCATCATAACAAGTGGCCTCCTTACTCCCCATCACCCACTCCCACCCATCCCCCCACCCACCTTCTCTCTGGTGACCATCAGTTTATTCTCTGTAGTTGAGAGTCTGTTTCTCAGTTTCCCTCTCTTTCCCTCTCTCTTTTCCCCCTTTGCTCATTTGTTTCTTAAGTTCCACATATGAATGAAATCCTGTGGTGTTTGTCTTTCTCTGGTTAAATTCTCTCTCTTAGCATAATACGCGAGCTCTGTCCTGTCCATGCTGTTGCAAATGGCAGATTTTGTTCTATTTTAGGGCTATTACTCCATTGAGTTTGTATACCACTTCTTTTTTTTTTTTTAAGATTTTATTTATTTGTCAGAGAGAGAGGGAGAGAGAGCGAGCACAGGCAGACAGAATGGCAGGCAGAGGCAGAGGGAGAAGCAGGCTCCCTGCAGAGCAAGGAGCCCGATGCGGGACTTGATCCTAGGACGCTGGGATCATGACCTGAGCCGAAGGCAGCTGCTTAACCAACTGAGCCACCCAGGCGTCCCTGTATACCACTTCTTTATCCACACATCACTTGATGGACACTTAGGCTGTTTCCATATGTGACTATTGTAGATAATGCTGCTGTAAACATTGGGTGCATGTACCCTTTTGATTTAGTATTTTTGTATTTTTAGGGTAAATACCCACTAGTGCATTTGCTGGATCATAGGGTAGTTCTATATTTAACTTCCTGAGGAAACTTCATACCCCTTTCCACAGTGGCTGCATGACTTTGCGTGCCCGCCAGCAGTGCACAAGTCAATAGTGTCTTTTTTTCTTCACGTTCTTGCCAATACTTTTTGTTTTAGTGTTTTTTATTTTACCCAATCTGACGGGTGTGACGTGATAGCTCACTGTGGTTTTTTATTTGCATTTCCATGATGATCAATGATGTTGAGCATGTGTCTGTTGGCCATCTATCTGTCTTGTTGGAAAAAATGTGTATTCCTGTCTTCTGCCCATTTTTAATTGGATTATTTGGGAGTTTTTTGATGTTGAGTTTTAGAAGTTCTTTATATATTTTGGATACTATCCCTTGAGCAAATACATCATTTGCAAATACCTCTTCTATTGCATGGGTTGCCTTTTAACATTGTTATTGTTTCCTTCACTGTGCAGAAGCTTTTTATTTTGATGTAGTCCAAGTAGTTAATTTTTGCTTTTGCATCCCTTAGCTCAGGAGGCATATCTCAAAAGAGGTTGCTTTGGTGGCATATGAACATTTTAATAGTTTTTTTCCCCATCGTCTAAATTGAGTTATGTGCAGAATTGATAGCTCACAGGTTGGAGTTGTACACCAAGCAAAGCAAGTGAAGGCATAAGAAATTGCCAAATTTATCAGTGTAACTGAAGACTTTTAAAGCAATAATAGGCTAGTGTCACTGATTCATTCATAATTAAGAGTCATCTCTGAGATAGGGTGCATCAACTTACAGAAACTTTCTGGTGACCTTGAGTAGAAAATGCAAGTTTTCTTAAACAGTAATATATCCAAGTGGATTCCAGTCCTTTTGATTTAAAATCCAGAGATAATGGTGCCACTATGTAAAGAAATGTTGCTTTCAACAATAAATGTTGCAAAAGGACAGTGTACTATAAAACAATACAAAGTTTGATGACTTTGAGTTAAAAGTGATTCAGAGTAGGGCTTAAATATGACACATTTAGAAATGGCTTAATGAAATTATTTAACTTTTAATTTCTGTTTTATACAAGAAGAATTTTGAATATATGTGTTCATAAGATATGTCTTCATCTCCAACTTGTATTTCTCTGTTTGGATCATTTTCTCTTTAACTTTTTATTTGAGTGCACCTGATACACAGTGTTGCCTTAGTTTCAAGTGTACAGCATAGTGATTCAACTTCTCTGTTACACTATGCTCAACAGATAATAATAGAAGTAAACAAGATGCTTAAAGATATAGAAATGTTAACATACCTTATGTTGATCTCTATCTTGCTGTTAATATTGTATGATCACTTTGTAACTCTTTCATGCATGTTGCATGAAAAACTTTTTGGGGGGTGAATCAAATTTCTATGTGAAAGACAATATACACATATACATGTATACAAAAAAAAGAAAAAAACTAAAACCCTGAAGTGTTGAATTTGAAATGGAAGTACTTTAGACAGTATATTTCCTACCCTCACTACCAGAAAAGTTAGAAGAAATGATACTGACAATAAACTCTGGCCCCTAATTAGCAATAAATTCTACTCTTCACTAAGAAGATCTGGCACTTCCTAGAGAACTGACAGTCTTCAGTTCTTTACAGGGAATCATAAGAAGGGCCTGTAACATTCTGTGAGCAAAAGACAAGCAAATAAAAATGTACTTCTAAAAATAAAAACCTGTAAGGGCCACCTTGAACTCCTCCCTATTGGTCAATTTTAGAACTACTTAAAAAAAAAAAAAAAGAAATACTTCAGTTGCCTGAAACACACTAAACTTATGAAAAATCCATGTTTATAATTATGTTCAAAAAGAGAAAGTGAACAGCAAACAATGACAACAAATATTTGATGACATTAGAAATGACCCACTCCCTCGCTCTCTGAAAATTGGTTAGTGGGAAGAATTATACATTAGTCCTGGCATTCCTCTGGAAAATATTTTCATGGTTAAAGTCATGTAATAGCTGAGAAAAATCTGTAATGAAGAATAACAGTGGATAAATTAGATAGAATGATAAAAACATATATATTTTCCCATTTTTTTTTATTTCTAAAATAGTCATTTGGAAAAGATCTTCAACATATGCTAGGTCCAAGACATAATATGTTCATGGCAAACCTGGGTTGTCCAAATTCTCATTCTTCAGATTACTTACTGTATAAAGAGTGAAACTAAGTTTGCATAAAGAGCAGTTTCTGTCACTATTTGAAGTCAGAGATGAATCTCATCATCACTAATCATGGGAGAACAGAAATGTCAGATCTCCTAATGTGATGTGATCCAAAATGTACAGCATCATCTCTTAAACTTGTCAAAATCATTTCAACTTGAATCTACTTGAGTCTTTAGATAAAACATGTATTCTGCCAGTAATAAAATATGGTGGGATTGTCAAATCCCAACATGAGGAATGATCACATCAGTGCAGAAGGTAGGAAACGTCTACAAAAGAAATCACAGCCATCACTGCCATCAAAGGAAGACTCCTTTGGATTAAAAAGACAACCTATAGGGCTCAGTTACGGGATAATTATCTATTCAAACAGCTGTAAATGATATTGGGGAAAACAGAGAAAATATGAATATGGATTGGATATTAAATATAATTAGAGAATAATTGCTGCTTTTGTTAGGTCTGATAACCATGTCTCAGTTATATAAACGAGTCCTTATTTGTAAAAGATTTTGAGAAGTATTCATTGTTGAAATGTAACGATGCCTGCAATTTATTTTAAAATGCTTTTAAAGGAATAATTGAAGCAAATAGTTTTTAATTCTTCAAGGTAATATGCATATAGCTTTTCATTTTATTCTGCATTATCTATTTAAATATTTCTGTAACTAAGAAGAAAAACAAACAAAAAGGTTCTTTGGAGTTCTTACATCTTCTTGTATATTTTTTCACCCTTCTGCATGAACTCTGGATGAAAGGAACCTGAACTCTTTCCTTAAAGACAGCTACTAGAACTCTGCCATGTAGATGAGTCATAAGGAAAACAAAAACAAAACTTTAATTTTTTATTTAATTAAAATTAATTAATTAAAATTAATTAAATTTGATTTAATTTAAATTTAACTAAATTTAAACTGATTTTTATGATAAAAGACAAGGAAATGTCCTTAGTAACTGAAAATTTTTTTTAAAGATTTATTTATTTGACAGAGATCACAAGTAGGCAGAGAGGCAGGCAGAGAAAGAGGAGGAAGCAGGCTCCCCACTGAGCAGAGAGCCCAATGCAGGGCTTGATCCCAGGACCCTGGGATCATGACCCAAGCCAAAGGCAGAGGCTTTAACCCACTGAGCACCCAGGCGCCCCAATAACTGAAAATTTTTTAAAAATATATTTTTTCATAGATATCAGGATATTTAACTTTTTGTTAGTTTTTCAAAAAGGGATCAGCAGCTGCCTTGGAAAATGAATATTTAAATAGCTGAGATTTGTTAAAGTTTGAAATTTTTAATGAATCTATAAAACCATTACTCATTTTTATTAAATGCACTCAAAAAAAAGATATATTTTAAAAGATTTATTTATGTACTTTAGAGAGCACATGAGCAGGGGGAGGGGCAGACTGAGAGAGAATCTCAAGCAAACTCCCCACTGAGTGTTGATCCCCAGACAGGATTTGACCCACAACCCTGAGACCATGACCCAACTGGAGAGCCACCTAGGTGCCCCTTAAAGTCTTTTTTAAGCTTGTTTTGCATTTATCTGACAACTCTATCATTTTTTCAGTGAATATGAACTTCTATTTTTTCCCTAATGCCTTTCTCCTTCCTCTTTGATCTTATTCTGATAGGGGATGGAGAGGAATTTAATGAATAACACCATCATAAGAAATAAGATTATAATTAGTATAATTGAAAAACAGTTGTGTTGTAGTGCGTATAGCTACAGCATTTTTCACTAAATTGAATTAAATATTAAGTCCATAAATAAATCGAGTCCCCTCAGATTGTCATTTGGTTAACCCATATTGTGTCAAGCAAGACAGTTAAACTCGAGAGTTTGAAATTCCTGGGATGAGACAAGGATCCCTACCACTCCCACGCTGGCTGTTTGATCTAAGATCTTAAAATGTTTGTGCACAGTAGATGAAACATAATTGACAAAAGCCTTAGGAAAGGGGCGCCTGGGTGGCTCAGTAGGTTAAGCCTCTGCCTTCAGCTCAGGTCATGATCTCAGGGTCTTGGGATCAAACCCCACATCGGGCTCTCTGCTCAATGGGGAGCCTGCTTCCCCTCTCTCTCTCTGCCTGGCTCTCTGCTTACTTGTGATCTCTGTCTGTCAAATAAATAAATAAAATCTTAAAAAAAAAAAAAAGCCTTAGGAAAAAGTCAATTATATCAAAGGGGCGGGGGAAGGTACAACATAACACGGAGGTAAAATCAAATAAAATACAGATTTAAAACTAGCTAAAAGGGAGAAATCACTACAACAACTGCCCACTGGAGAAGATGGTTTAATGGTTTGCATTATCACAATTACTCTGTTATTCGAAGGGATATTGTTTGGCACAATATTAAAAATCCTAGCGTGCAATAATGGAACTTATCCTTGAAAGTTAAATGTTAGGAAAGCATAACCTCTTATTAGATTCAACTGCAGAAACCACAGAAGGACAATATGTCATCAAAATAAAAAGACATTATTCACTAAGGCAAATTAAGAATTTAATAAAAGGAGATATTTAAGTTTTTAAAAAGTAAAAAGATAACATAATTCTGGATATATACCAGCTGTTACTATTTTCATCAAGATGATTATGAAGTTTAATTGCAAATTGGTATGAAACTAATATTGAGATAATTGAGTGGCATGCATATATACCTTTAGACCTTTACCTCTTACATAAAAACACCGTCCAGATAGAGCACATGCTTTAAGTGTCCAAAAAGAAATCAGAAAATATTTTATTATTTTGGAGGACAGAAACCTTTCTAATTCTATCACAGTCTGTGAGGAATGTAAGGATATGTGAAGGAGATGGTCAGTAGCTGGCTTGAAATCTTGAAAGTACATGAATGAAAGACCTGCTAGCAAATACACTAATGGGACTTCTGTGGTACAGAAGTAGCGGTGTGTAATTGCTCCGTCTCTGTTATTTATGGCAAATACATGTGGAGCCGATGTAATTATGGGTCATGAGAAACACTATTCTATATTGTCAGAGTGTAAAACATGGATATGTAGTGATGAAGACAGTTTCCTCCTGTGTAAATGATGTGATCACCTATGTAGCTGAAACTCCTCAGATATTAGTTAATCTGACCTAGACAGAGAACACGTAATAAGCCAAGAAAGGACCTAGGGGTTTCTCTGGATGATGTCAACTACATCCGGCTCTGCTCCAGTCTTCCTGGATTTATTAAATTATTAGTAGAACCTGACACTGGGTAAAATCTCTAATTTGTACTGATCTAGGCAGGCAGTGCTTGAAGTGGTATCTCCCTGAGGGGTTGTCTTCAGTGATACTGAGCTTCAAACCGCCTCTTCCGAAGCTGATAATTCCCACCATGATGCAAAATGCCTTACTTAGTCATCATTCCAGATTGTTGTCTTTCCAAAGACCAGGTGCTTTTAGGAAGACTTGAGTATAATATAGTATTTTTAGTTTTCTGAATGAATTTCTCTATGTACCTTTTCCTGAAGCAGAATTTTAGCAGAATTGTTGAAGGCTAAAGTGTGTTGTTAATTCTTGACTACGTGTGATAGAAATTACCCCATACAAACGGTCATTCCTTCCCCACCACGTCCAACGTGTATGGCAGACATCAGGATGAACGTCCAGGCCATTTTGCTCCCAGTCAGTCCCACTCTAGCTTGCAACACAGATAGATGGTTCTTTAATACCTCAGGAAGTCCCGTTGATCCATACAGTTCGGTTCTCAGAATGAACTGTGTTTCTTATTCATAGCTACACAGTGCTGTCTACCAGAAACGTATGATTATGTGGGTAGACTGAGCATTAGAGATAGAAATAAAACACTGGGGGGCACCTGGGTGGCTCAGTGGGTTAAGCCTCTGCCTTCAGCTCAGGTCATGATCCCAGGGTCCTGGGATCCAGCCCCACATCGGGCTCTCTGCTCAGCCGGGAGCCTGCTTCCTCCTTTCTCTCTCTGCCTGCCTCTCTGACTACTTGTGATCTGTCTGTCAAATAAATAAATAAATAAAAATCTTAAAAAAAACAAACATTTTTCATCAGTGTACTAGTAATTAACGTGTGCCTTGCAGGATGTGTTTGTGTTTCACGACCGTACCTATTAGTTTTATCTATACCATATGTAAGGATTCTGAGTTCTGTTGCTGCTTGTTGTATTAGAACCTTTTTAGAAGAATACATGGGCCACATTAGTACTTCAGTACCTACATACAAGATTCTGGTAACTGTTCTGCAAGGAATATAGATCCAGCCCAGTAGCAAAGGGGATCACAGTAAGCTCTCATGAGAACCAGCAGACCTACGCTATGTTAAACAGTATCACTGTTTCTGGAAGAGCAGAAGTGAGAGGATGAATAAAGTTAGTTATTGCATCAAATACTGAACTTTTTAAATAAAAATCCCCTGTGACAATGTGCCTTTTTGTTGCCAGGTGCTTAAACCAAAACGAAACACCAAACTGTCTTATTTCAGATGTCCGCTTCATGCAAAGCTAAATCCTGTAGTGCTCACAGAATCTTTGTGATGAAAGCACTCATATGTGAACAGGCTGTGATTAAACATAATTAGAAATCTCCCATGATTTCTGCTCCCACTACACCAGACTTTCTTCATGTCCTCGGGTATCTGTTCTTTCTCCTGGCTTACGCTCCTTGCTACTCTTCTGCCTCTTTGTAAGAAATGCAGAATTGTTGACTGATTGACCTCAGGGATGGATGGCATTTTCTAGAAACAAGCTACCTTGGAAAGAAAGCACTTCTTTCTCTAGTGACTTCATCTCAACTTAGTTTTCCACAGGACTGGGGCCCCAGGGTGATGGGCAGACAGCATTTCCAGCCCCTCTGCACTTGTAATAAGCCCAGCTACTTGGTGTACAAGTACTCCACTTCTCTTCCAGTCACAAACCACTCTCATGCTAACCCTGTAACACGGAAGCAGGGAAAAGGAGCAAGGTCCTCCCAGTGGAGCACAGTACACATTGTATTCTGCCCCCCATCATGCCATTCGGCACATTTTAGAACCAGTGGGTGCCCAGGCTTCACTTCATCCTTCGGTACCAGGTGGTAACTGTGTTGGTTGCCCTGAGACTTTCCCACAACATGGTCCATCAGAAGATTTACCCCCACATCTTGGGATTCATTTCAGTATTCAGATCTCTGCCTGCATACTTCTTTTTCAGAAGTGTGCCTCAATCCCCCTGGCTCATATCACTTACACACTCTTACAGCTTCCTGTAATTTATATTGTTGTGTTTGTGTCGTGCTCATAGTACTCTGGATGGGGGGTACTTAGATATAATAAATACTGGTAAATAATAAATACTGGTTTTCTATGAAGGCTGTAATATTCTTGAGCCCCAGGATAAAGTATGTTTTATTTACTATGGAATACCCAGAGTTTGGAAAATAATAAGTTCAATTAAGCAATCATTCAATAAATGGGTGAAGGGAGTACCAATTGATTAAAGAAAGGACAGATGTTACATGAAGGTTATTAACCCCTTTTTGCAGGACAAGAACTGGAGTTACACTCTGTTATCAAAATTTCAGAAATAAATAAAATCTTAAAAAAAAATCTTTAAAAAAATGGGGCGCCTGGGTGGCTCAGGAGGTTAAGCCTCTGCCTTTGGCTCAGGTCATGATCTCAGGGTCCTGGGATCAAGCCCCGCATCAGGTTCTCTGCTCAGCAGGGAGCCTGCTTCCCCCCTTTCTCTGCCTGCCTCTCTGACTACTTGTGATATCTCTGTCTGTCAAATAAATAAATAAAATCTTAAAAAAAATCTTTAAAAAAATTTCAGTGCATATGGATTTGATATGGAGTTAACTGAGAGTCATAGATTCATTCTGTAGTTACTTAGAAATTGCCTCCTGTGTGCCTGCCCCTGTCCTAGGCTCTGGGCATATAGTGGTGAGCAGCACAGATAGTTTCTGATGGAACTTACAGATTTTTGGACAAGACAGACAACAAACGATTATGCCAATAAATGCCTCATCTACATAATATTCACCTGACATATTTGATATGAAAGCTAGACAGAATCTAATTTGTTGTATAATAGAGTGATGACATAGCTTAAAGTTGAAACTGGTGAATTAGAGGAAGAATGAGTTCTGAATAACAAGGTTGAGTCGTTCTTATAAAAATGATAGTGTCAGAGGAAGGTGACAAACCGTGTTTTGGGACGATGAATCAAGAACTTGTCAAAATCAGTGTTCCACCAGGCAAAATTCATCACATGTTGGTCTTTCAAATCTTCCAGATTTTTAATAAGTATATTATGGATGGCCATGGCCAACCACGGGATCTATGAGAAACATCAGAATTGACTCCGGTTAATTGATCACACATCTCTAAATTCCTCATACACAGTACATAAAATGAGACCTTAGCTGGTGTTTCTGTTTTTCAGATTTATGGTTTTAAAACCTCTCACCATGAAAACTTCATTTTTTAGAGAATCAGTGAATATATCCTATATTAAGCAAATAGTTGTTAGATTACATTCTAGACATTACATTTTCTCAGACAACCCAAGACATGGGTTTGGGAAAAGAAAGCTCACCTGCCTTATTTATTGTTGGCTAATGAGGAGACAGTGCATATTTAAGTCTAGGATTACATAATAAAGCTCTTCCTGTTCTGCCGTAAAAGTAGCATGTTTAATAATTACAAATCATCTCATAAATTGTGGCAGAATCATGGCATGTCTTTGTGCATATAAATGAAAATAAACAGTTAAGAAGTAAGTACAAGGGATCCAGTGACTCATTATGGTAATATTTAGGACATGCAAAAAAGCACAATACACAAACCACACACACACACACAAAAAATAGAAAACATGTACCAGATATATAAGCCCCCTTTTTTTAAAGGATTTTATTTATTTATTTGATGGAGATCACAAGTAGGCAGAGAGGCAGGCAGAGAGAGAGGAGGAAGCAGGCTCCCTGCTGAGCAGAGAGCCTGATGTGGGGCTCCATCCCAGGACCCTGAGATCATGACCTGAGCCGAAGGCAGAGGCTTAAGCCACTGAGCCACCCAGGTGCCCCAACTTAAAGTTGACACACAGTGTTAAATTAGTCTCTTGTGCAACAGAGAAAGATTCAACAACTCTTTGCTTTATGCTGTGCCTATCACAACTGTAGCTACCATCCATCACCACACAGCTCTACTAAAACATCATTGATTATATTCCCAGTGGTACACCTTTTATTCTTATGACTTGTTCATTCCATAGCTGGAAGCCTGTACCTCCCACCCCATCCATTTCTCCCATGCCTTCTTCCTCCCACTTTCCCCGCTCTGGCAACCAGTTTGTGGTCTGTATTTATGAATCTGTTTCTGCTTTGTTTATTCATTTGTTCTTTTTTTTTTTTTTTAGATTGTACATAGAAGTGATATAATATGGTATTTGTCTTCTTCTGTGTGATGTATTTTTCACTTACATCCTCTAGGTCTATCTGTGTTCTTGGAAATGAAAAGCTCTCTTCTTTTCATTGTTTTAATAGCTGAGTAATATTCCCGTGTGTGTGTGTATACTACTGTTGGGTCCGTTATCAAAGGAATGAGACTGAGACAAGTTATGCAAAGCCTTATTCTATGCCAAGCATTAGAAGTTAGACTGACTGGCCAGGGGAACGAGGCTGAGACAAAGTGAAAGTTATGTAAAGCTTTATTCTATGCCAAGCATTAAAAGTCAGACTGACCGGCCAGGGCCGCCTCCGAAAAGAGCGAGCCCTCTTTGGTCTTACAGGCTAGTTTTATAGGGCACAATCGTAGACCTCTATATATGTGGCTTTGGCTGATTGGATGTCTCCTACCTGTGTGTTTTAGTAACGGTTACCCGGAACTGATACTAGTAACTGCTGAGGCATTTATTAAACAATAAAATGGCCTTGTTTTAGGTATATGTTTTAGTAACGGTTACCTGGAACTGGTATCAGTAACTGCTGAGGCATTTATTAAACAACAAAATGGCTACCTAGGCAACATGGAGTCACTATGGTTATGTAGGCCCAGGCAGGCCCTAGGGGTTTAACAGGTTTTAATGTGGAATTGGCCCCAACACTACATGCTCTTTACCCACCAGGTATCAGTGGCTACTCACATTACCTCTATATCTTTGCTATTAGAAATAATGCTACAGTATATATAGAGTTGCATCTATCCCTTTAAATTAGTATTTTTGTTTTCTTCAGGTAGGCACCCAGTAGTGAAATTATTGCATCGTATGTTATTTCTATTTTTAATTTTTTGAGGATCCTCCATACTGTTTTCCAGAGTGGCTGCACTGACTGACATCCCCACTCACAGTGCAGAAGGGTTCCTTTTCTCCTTGCCAACACTTGTTATCTTTTATCGTTTTGATACTAGCCATTCTGACTGCTGTGAGCTGATGTATCATTGTGGTTTGGGTTTGCATCTCCCTGATGATGAATGATGGTGAATGTCCTTTCATGTGTCTCTTGGCCATCTGCATGTCTTCTTTGGAGAAATGTCTCTTCTGGTCCTCTGTTCATTTCTTTATTGGATTATTTGTGGTTTTAGTGTTGGGTTGTATCAATTCTTCATATATTGTGGATGTTAGCTCATTGTTAGATATATTAATTGTGAATATCTTGTCCCATTCAGTAGGTTGCCTTTTCATTGTTGTCCCTCTCTGTGAAAAATCTTATTTTGGTATAGTCCCAATAATTGATATCTGCTTTTGCTTCCCTTGCCTAAAGGAGCATCTAGAAAAATGCTGGTAAGGCCAATTTCAAAAAGATCACTGCCTATGTTTTCTTCTGTGAGTTTTAGGGTTTCACATCGCACATTTAGGTCTTCAGTCCATTTTGAGTTTATTTTCGTAGATGATGTAAGAAAGTGGTCCAGTTTCATTGATCTGCATGAGCCATCATTTCCCCAGCACCACTTTTTGAAAAGATCATCTTTTCCCATTGTATATTCTTGTCCTCTTCATCATAGATTAATTGACCATGTATCTGTGGTTTTATTTCTGGGCTCTCTATTTTACTCCGGTGGTATATGTGTCTGTTTTTAATGTCAGTACCAGACCGTTTGGATTCCTACAGCTTCGTAGTATAGCTTGAAATCAGGGAGTGTGATACTTCTCGGGATCAATTTTAATATTCGTGGTCTTCTTCGTTCCACACAAATTTTAGAATTTTGTTCTCATTCTGTGAAAAATGCTATTGGTATTTTGATGGGGGATTTCATTGACTATGTAGACTGTTTTGGGTAGTATGGACTTTTTAAAATGAAATAATTTCATCTTCCCTGTGTGTATATTTAGGTGGTTTACTTGAATATTAGCTCTCAAGATGACATCGAATAAACACATTAAGGGTGTCAGAAGTTGTGTTCCCTGAAGAGGAAGGAATTTAAAAAGAGTCAGCCCTGTTTAAGTACAGATTGTATTGAAAAGAACCCAAGAAAGGAAAGTGATGACTTCTTTCAAAGGGTCATAATTGGTAATGTGGCAAATTTGTAGCAAGTATTACACCTGTTGTAGATCCTTTTGTAGGCCTCCGAGATCACTGTTAGAACTGGGAAATTTCTCTCTCGGAGAATGGACAGTTTTTTGACTCACAGTTCTCAGTTTTCAGCCCCTTCAGAAAGTTAACTCAGGTAAAGAGAGCCTACCCGTGGTCAGAGTCATCTTCAGAGACCACCTGTATCCCATGTCTTTTTGATACGGCAGCCTAAAGAGCCAGGTACCAAACAGAAATCCTGACAACCGAGATAGGTCATCACTGCAGGGATGGCTGGGACTGCATTGCTGTCCAACTTCCTTCTCTGCAGAACCCTGTGTTTTTGCTCTCCCTTCCCCTGACCTTGATTCCAAAACACCCCCTAATAAACTTCTTCAAAGGCAATCTGTCAAGTCACTTCTCCCAGAAACCCATCCTTGACATTCTCCAATTCTGTCCTCCTACCTGCCATTGTTAATGTATCAGGTAACTATAGGACTAGTCTCTTCGTGGCCTTCCCATTTCTCCTTTGACAACACATCCATGTCCATAGGTGAAGGTAAAGGATGCAAATTTAGTGTAAAAATATTTGTTCAAAAGTGTGGCTGTTGCTTATGACAGGCTAACTTTTTCCTGACTCTTCTTCTCTAAAAACTCTAGATAAAATTGAAAGTGAGAAAATTTGGTTGTTATGAATTAGTCTGTCTTCTGACACCTATTTTTGTTGATCTTTTGCATGTTCTCACAAAAACTCTATGAGGGTTTTTTGAACTATCCGTCCTGACTAACATTTGCAATAAAAACTGTGAGACAGACCTGTACCCCTGGGGAAAAAATATATGTTTATAAAAAATAAAATAAAATAAAATAAAAAACTGTGAGATGTTATAAAAAAAAAAAAAAAGGAAGGAAATACCAATACTGGAATTTTATGTGTCAGAGCAGTCTAGTACAGGGACGGTTTTATTTGGAAGTAAGGGGTCTTGCTGTCTTTTGTATTGCTTTAATTTGGGAATTATCTTATCCTGAGAGTAAAAGCTCAATCCTGTTAAAAAGTACGCTTTTAATCTTCTGTGATGATATAATTTGCAAATATTCCTTATTATCACTTTTTCTTCTATCTATAATTATATAAATCTTATTACCTGACCCAAATGATTTTCTCATTTCCATCTTCAACGCTTGAAGGTAAATAAAATAATTTTACAGGAGATATTTAATAGGATTTTTATGCTGAAAAATCAGCCCTGGGACACCTGGGTGGCTCAGTTGGTTAAGTGTCTGCCTTTGGCTCGGGTCATGATCCCAGGGTACTGGGATCAAGTCCCAGATTGTGCTCCCTGCTCAGGAGGGAGCCTGCTTCTCACTCTGCCTGTTCTGCCTGCAGCCCTCTGTGCTTCTGCTCTCTCTCTGACAAATAAATAAATTTAAAAAAATCAGACCTACGAAGATTTTTTTAAAAAGATTTTATTTATTTATTTGAAAGAGAGCATGTGAGAGAGAGTGAGCACGAGAGAGAGAGGGAGCATGAGCAGGGGCAGAGGGAGAAACAGACTCCCTGCTAAGCAGGGAACCTGACATAGAGTTTGGTCCCAGGAACTCAGGATCATGACCTGAGCAGAAGGCAGACGCTTAACTGACCAAGACACTCAGGTTGTCCCCCTTTGAAGATATCTCTCTTCACGTATAATGAATTATACACCTTTAAAGTCCTACCCTCTCCTATTTGAACTCTCATCATATAATTGTATTTTTAGCTTTAGCACACTACAGAAAGAATAGACATCTACCTGATTCTTTTTACATATACTAAAGAAAATATACTTTGTGCATACAATAAAATTGGTAATAGCCATGGGCATTGCTTATATCCAGACAGTGCAAGAGAAGGACCATAATCTTAGGATCTTCTCCTGCATGCAAGGACCACTCCTGAGATTGATACACAGACGGTATAATTTGGAATTACTTGGATCCTCAATTGAGTTCTTGGAGATCTTACCATCGAAAAAGTCTTATGCCTTTTCTTCTTGCATATGATTTCTTAATGTACTGCAGAAGCCAAGTGAAAGTACTTTTCAGATGTTATCCACATTAAAAAGTGAGAAAACTGCATACACAACTACGATTTCTGCTGCATCTTTTTTTCTGTTTGGAAGGTATATATGAATCTGCCACATCTCCATGGGACAGATTGCAGGATGTTAGACCATGAAGCAGATTGTTTCTCCATGCATTCATAGTCTCTCATATGCAAAACCCTATAGGGTGATACATTAAAAACTGATGCTACATAAACAGATTACTCAGTAGTGCATCTATCTTTTACGCCATAATTTTTTTAAGGATTTGCAACCTTAAATCAGTTCTGTTTTGGTCGATGGCTTTGGGCATTATTTGTTAGGTACTAGAAATTCTAAGATAAAAAGCTCACTGTCCTCAAGGACTGAGTTTAATGCAACTGAAAATTGGAACTCAAGAATTCAAGCAGCTATGAGAGCTGTAGGTCCTAGAAGGGAGTTGGTTTCGTTGACAGTCTGGCTTTGCACATTCTTCATGTTTGACCTGAGATGGGATGATCTGAGCTGTAAAACAAAGATGGGGGGAAAGTGAACATAATTCTTCTTTGAACAAATTGTGTATTTTCCATTGCCTCTTCCCTTTGAAGTAGGAGGGCCATTTGAGAGGGATTGCTGTTAATCTCCATGCCCCCAGTCTGTGGCACTCCTTTTGAGAAGGAGTTACTTCTTTTTGGACAACCTTGAAGAGAGGATGCTTTGGAGAGGACAACCAAGATTTTGGGTTACTAGTTAATTATTAGAGTATATTAGTTAGAGGATGAAACTGTGTTAGTTAGAGGATGACAGCTAATGTGTGAGGAGAAATTTAGAAACTAAGAAATTTATGGATCGGGGAACTGTCCTCAACTTGAAACACTATCTTTCCTGGAGATATATTATGGTTATTTGGGGGTTTCTTTTCCTTTTGGAAATAATATCTAATCTGATTTGGTTATTTGTGGGTTTATTTGGGGTTTCTTTTCCTTTTAGAAAGAATATCTAGGGGCACCTGGGTGGCTCAGTGGGTTAAAGCCTCTGCCTTTGGCTCAAGTCATGGTCCAGGTCCTGGGATCAAGCCCTGCATCCAGCTCTCTGCTCGGCAGGGAGCCTGCTTCCCCCTCTCTCTCTGACTGCCTCTCTGCCTACTTGTGATCTCTGTCTGTCAAATAAATAAATAAAATCTTAAAAGAAACAAGAAAGAATATCTAATCTAAACAGGGAGTAGAAGGGCATCTTGGCTCTTTCCACAGTTTGCCTATTGTGGACTGGAGGAGATGATGCTAAGTGAAATAAGTCAAAAGAGAAAATCAATTATCATAGGGTTTCATTTATTTGTGGAACATAAGGAATGGCATGGAGGACTTTAGGGGAAGGAAGGAGAAAATGAAGGGGGAGAAACTGGAGTGGGGGATGAACCATGAGAGGCTGTGGATTCTGGGAAACAAACAGAGTTTCAGAAGGGAGGGAGTTGGGGTGATGGGTGAGCCCAGTGATGGGTATTAAGGAGGGTACGGATTGCACAGAGCACTGGGTGTTATACTCACACAATAAATAAGGGAGCACTACATCAAAAACTAATGATGTACTGTATGGTGACTAACATAACAAGCAAACAAACAAACAAAAAAATGAGGTCAGACAAACAACCTAACTTCAGCATCCCTTAATTCTGTTTTTTATCCTCTCCAATTTTATTTCTTAGGTAGTGAAAATAAAATGCTACAAGGTTTATGGATACTTCTTGAAATCCTAGATTTCTTCTGACATTTATTTAATGAGGTTAAAATATATTATTCTGGGACACCTGAGTGGCTCAGTCGGTTAAGCTTCTGACTCTTGATTTCCACTTAGGTCTTGATCTCAGGATCATGAGATTGAGCCCCACATCAGGTTTTGTACAGGGTCTGCTTAACCGTCTCTCCCACTCCCAACCCCACCCTTCTCTCAAATAAATAAATTGATTAATTAAATCTTAAAAATGTTTTAATCTAACATTGTAAACCTGATATTATGTGAAATACAATTATAAAATATAATCCCCATAACACTGCTTCAGTAGTAGTTTCTGTAGATTCTGCAGTTCAGGCCCAGTTTGAAATTTTCCTTTGCACTTAACCAATAATGCTTAATTTTCACTTTTAAACACACTATTTAGGAGCACAAAGATTTGCATGTTGACAATTTTCTGATTCATTGACCTAGTGCCACAATATAATTGGATCTGCAGTGGTTAACACAGATCTCATCTTGGATTTTCCCACTCTTAGAAATTTAGGGCCTGAAATTCTGAAAAATACTTTAATCACACTCTCTTGATGTCTCCCTTATTCAAAGGAAGGTTTACATGGTTTTTTATCAGTATTGATGCGATATTGATTGTATAAAATACATTAGTTGCCATGCACTCGGGTGAAGAAGTAGTAGCCTTATGTAGTGAAGAATGTAGATAGATGGAGAGATAGAAAGATACATAGATAAGAAAACAGAAACATATATGCGTTCATGATAATCATTCATGATTCCAGAAAAACAAGGAATCCTATTTTGCCTGGGTAATAACAAAATACCTCCCATGATACTTATGGATGTCATTCTTCCACATGTAAAATATACAAAAATAAAATCTCTTATGTAATGTAAAATATTATGCTGGGGAGTTCTTGAACTTTTTTCAAGTTAACCAGAAAAGCAAATAATTTTTAGAAAGCACTCTTCATAAGCATGTGGTTAATAATTCTGCTCCCAAAATTGTCTATTGTGTTCCTCTGACTGTGACTTTCTCATAGAAACCGCATTGTATTTGTTCTCTCTCCCCTTCACTCACGCTCTCCTTTTTACTCTTTCTCTGTGTGTGTGTGTGTGAGAGAGAGAGAGAGAGAGAGCGAGAGAGCATGTGTATAATTAAAAAAAAATTAAAATCGAGGTGTGTGCTGACTATGCTCTGCCATCTGTGATTTGGTGCTATTTCGCTGATTTGCAGATGTACAGCTAACTGGTTAGCCAGCTGAGTCCGCAACCCTCAGCCTGATTGTGTACATAATTACCAAAATTTAAAATCATCTTTGATTATTCTTCCAAATGTTTACCCCAAATAAAAGTCCTATTAATGAGGAGCTCATTAGAATAATCCCTCCTTAACTGCAGGAAATATGTTCCAAGACCTATAGTCCCCAGTGGATACCTGAAACCTGGGTAGTACCAAACCCTGTGTATACTGTTTTTGCCTAAATATACATACTTGGGATAAAGTTTACTTTATAAATTAGGCACAATAAGAGGTTAACAACAGTAACTACTAAGTATAATCATTATAACAATATGCCATAATAAAAATTGTATAGTCTCTCCCCACCTCACTCTGAAAATATTTTTTAAAGATTTATTTAATTTTTTTTTTAGAAAGAGTGCTCCCTTCGGCAGCACATATTCTAAAATATTTATGTTAGAAAGAGAGTGGGGGAGACTACAGGGGGGAGAGGCAGAGAGAAATCCTCAAGCAGACTCCCTACTACGTGTGGAGCACAATGTGGGACTCCATCCCACAACCCAGGAGATCAGACCTGAGCCAAAACCAAGAGTCGGACACACCACCGACTGCACCTCCCAGAGGCCCCTCAGGTCTTACTGGACTGGACTCACCCTTCTTGTGTTGATGTCAAATAACACAGTGTCTCTGTGAGAGATGAAGTGAGGTGAGTGACAAAGGCACCATGAGACAGTGTTTAACTACTATGGACTTTTTGATGGTAAGTCAGAAGGACGATCATCTGATTTGGGACCATTGTTAACTGAATAACGGAAAGTACGGAAAACAAAACCATGCATCAGGGACGCCTAATGTAGTCCAAAGGAGTTCTTTTCCATAGTCAGATCTGAATGATATTAAAAATCTTCATGTTAAATCAAAATCGCTGACCGTACATATATTTTCTGTGCATTTACCTTACTTGAAACCATTTCAGTGGCTGTAGTTAACTGAGTGCTATGGGCTGAAGCTATGTGAGTGTGTCCCACCCCCGTGCCAAATTCATAAATTGAAAACCCAGTGGCCCAAGGTATTGGGACCTTTAGGATGTGATCAGGTCATGAGAGCCCTTATATAAAGGATTAGGGACTTTGTAAATGAGCCCCCAGAGAGGTAGCTCCTGCCTTCTGCGACGTGAAGATATAAGAAGTCTGGAGCTTAAGATGAGGGACCTCACCCAACCATGCCAGCATCTTGATATTGGACTTCCATCCTCCAGTACTGTGATAAATAAATTTCTGTTACTTGTAAGCTATGTTGCTCATGGTATTGTGTATGGCACCTGATGGAGGTGCCCTGAAGCAGAATGGTTTCCTATATCTCCCTCCTCCAGTCCTTCACTCCTGGTTTGCTGATAAGCTCCTATCACCCGAATGTCCTCCTGGGAGCACTTTATGTTCTAGCTTCATCTGTATCCCTGTTCTTGGGTGACTTACTTCCTAGGACACAGGGTTTCCCTCTAGCTCCATTCATTTCATTATTTTCTGTCAGTTGCATCGTCTGAATGGAAGAACTTCCTCCACAGTAGTCCTGGGGAATACTTCCTTCTACCATTTTATCTCCCATATTTTCTACATTTTTATATTTTACAGGTTCCTGTTAGAAACAGTGTATTTTTTAGTAGTTGTATTATTTAAAGTTCTAATGTGATTATTTCTGTGCATAAGTTCTACATATCCCATAATTCCTGTTTTCTGTATGTCACATCTGACCAATGTTTTCCCCCCACTCATTTCTTGTATTTTTTTTTTTTTTTGGATATGAAGAGTTTCTTTTAACTTGACTATGCTTTCTTCTTCTGAACTATTTTCTTGTGAATTTTTATTTAAATTCCAGTTAATTAACATACAGTTCTTCTCTAGTGATTTCAAGGTAATACAACCTGTTTCTAATTTTCACTTCTTACCTAAGAAATTACAATTTGAAAATTTAACTTTATCATCTTCAGTCCCTTGTGACTTATATTTATTGTTGGAATACTGGTTAATTCTTTTTTAATTAGATTTCTATAATATATTACTATATTTTCCAGTAGTCAACATTTCCTAACATTTTCCTGACTTTGCCCCTGTCCTTCCTGTCCTTTAAATCTTCCAGCTGAGGTAGAAATGCAGCCTTCAGAAATCCTCCAGCTAGGTTTACATTGTGTTTTCTAAAAACAGTTTTATTTTGGTCATACTCTCCAAAAACATCTTTGCCAGGAATTAATTTATCAATCGGTAGTTAATGTACTTCATTACAGAAGGAAAGACCATTTCCCTGTCTTCCTGTTTCAGCTGTTGCTGCTGGAAAATCCTGTCTCCATCTGAATGTCACTTTTGAAGATAGTTTGTCTACTTCTGAGATGATCTTTTTGTCTTTTATGGTTTGAAATTATACCATAAGGCATCTGGAAGTGAATTTCCTGATATCTCTCATGCTTGAGATCTCTTGTTTGTCTTAGTCCATTTGGGCATCTCTACAAAAATATGGTAAACCAGGTGGTTTATCAGCAACACTTATTTCTCAGAATAATTTTTTGTGTAACCTCACATGGTAGGAGGGGCAAGAGAACTTTCTCATGCCTCTTTTATAAGGAGCTAATCCCATTCACTAAGGCTCTACTTTCGTGATTTAATCATCTCCCAGTGACCCCACCTCCTAATAATGTCAGTGAGGGTTCTGTTTCAACATACCAATTTTGAGGGACACCAATATTGGGACCAGAGCATTTTTTTTTTTTATTCTGGATAGGTGGGTGGAGACCTTTGATCAATCCTGAAAAATTATTAGTTAATATATTTCCTGCTATGGTTTTTTCCAGGCACTCTGTGATCTCCTTCTATAATGTTGTACAGACACATAATTGATGCATTTTATATTCATATCTTTACATTTCTCACATATTTAACAGTAAATATTCACAAATAAAAGGCTTCATATGATTTTTTTTTAAAGATTTTATTTATTTTATTTTGACAGACAGAGATCACAAGTAGGCAGAGAAGCAGAGAGAGAGAGAGAGGAGGAAGCAGGTTCCCTGCTGAGCAGAGAGCCCGATGCGGGGCTCGATCCCAGGACCCTGGAATCACGACCTGAGCCGAAGGCAGAGGCCTTAACCCACTGAGCCACCCAGGCGCCCCAGCTTCATATGATTTTTATATATAATTAGTTATTTGTTACAGATAGTGTTATTTTATAGCAAAGAGGACTAGTACCCAAGAATATTATATAGTTCTGTTTCTGAAGTATGACAAAAGATGATAAAATTCGACTTACAGAGACATCTCATTAAAGAAACAAATGTAAAACAATGGACACAACTTTCCACCCGATGGTCCTGAAATTGGTGTGAGGGAATCAAGTGAGAGTTGACACAAAGATGATAGAATTTGGATCTTTCTTGACTACAGTAGAGTTTTCTTCCTTCTTTCTTCAACAGTGAAATAGTACTATATTCTGGAACTTGTCATTATATTTCTAATTTCAGTTATTCTGTGTTCTTCCTTTAAATTAAAGAAGAAAACGAAAATTATCTATCACTGCCATATTAATCTTGCTTGTATTTAATTCAACTTAATACAGCTTTGAGCTTTCCCACCTCTATAATGTGAACCATATAAATACCCTCCCCATTCAATACATACAGCTCTGAATCCCATCCCTCAAATTCTCAATGCCTTTTGAAATCTGTGGAAATGATACTGTTTTAATTGTGTATCATGGCTTTAGTGTCTCAGTTGTTTGAAGTAACACTGCAGTGTGACTTGGTCAAACTTGTGCTGGGAACTGTTTGTTTTTCATTTTTCCCCCTAAAATTAACAAGAATATGTTGTTAGAAATGCCATGGTCACCTCTGGACTGTGATTTAAAGGTGCCCTAATGTCACAGTTCATCCAGACTTTGTTAACCAGGTTTTGTGACCGTTTTGGAATTTCTGTCACTAATACCATAGTGGCCTTGGGAAATAGCTCCATAAAACTTTAAACAGCTTTATCGATATTATAGCTCTAAAAAGCCAGAGCATCATAATGAACAGATACAACTTTGAAAAGACTCCAAAATTGTGGAATATAGTCTAGAGAAATGTGTATGAGATACCTTATGGATGCTACTCTTGATGATGGGTTATTATTGTTTCTAAACTGGACTCCATATTTTCTCTAAAGTTTTATTTATTCGAGAGAGAGAGACCGCACGAGCAGGCAGAGCAGCAGGTACAGGGAGAAGGAAAAGCAGGTTCAAGCGGGGAGCCTGATGCGGGACTCTATCCCAGGACCCTGGGATCATGACCTGAGCCAAAGGCAGACACTTAACGACTGAGCCACCCAGGTGCCCCTAGACTGGATTCCAAAATGAGGATCCTCAGGAAGTTCTATTTGAATTGAAGTAGAAGAGAAAATTTAAATAGTTAGATGTTCAGTTATGTGCATTTTCTTATTTCATATAATTTGTTCCAGAATTATTCAAGTTGGAGGAGAAACATCAGTTTAGTCCTTAGTTACCTTAACCGTTCATAGAAAGCAGTTCATCTCTCTCTAGTTGTTTTGCTATTAAGACACATGATTTTTAGGCATATTAATTAGTCCTAGACACCATTTTAAAACAGCAGTTAGCAATACCACTTATTAGCCAATAAAGTGTTTACAAACCTACTCCCTTTAGAAGACAATTTTAGAGAGATTTTGTGACAAGTGCATTCACGCACATGCTGGTGATGTGAAGGCAGTGACATTTTATAACCATTTTTAACCATTTCCATGAAAAGGAAAATACAAGTGGGCTTTTCTTCAAATGAATGAGTATAAATTAAAACTACACAAGCTGAAGTGTTTGTTTAGTTACACACTGTAGTATGCCAATGCTTTTGAATGTGGTGTGTCTAAAACAAAAGGTCATCCATCCTTAGTTCAGAGATGCACCTCCTTTTGTTTCTGGCTTGTTTGCTGCTTTTTTGTTTCTGTAACAGGAGTCAGCTTACAATCAATATGAACTTGTGATAATCTTATCTTTCCACCCTTTCTTCCTTCGATGACTAAATCTATAGTGTGCCTTAAAAGGAAAGGAAAGATAAAGGTAAGGACATGCAACATGTGATTTCTAATCATAAAGTCTTTATACAAAGAAAAAATAAGTTTTGAAATGGAAATTTGGATAGACCATATTTCAAGGGCCCCTGGATCTACTAGGTGAACTGATCTAACTGCATCATATTGGAAATTGAGGGTATATTTTATCTTTTATATTCATTAAAATCAAACAACATGAAATGATTGGCACATGTAATGTTTCAGTATCTTTTATTTTTAGTAATTTTGTTCAGCATCAATTTAAAGAACATTTTCCTACAGCGGTAATAACAGACACTACACTACCAAACTGACAATAAATTCTCTATAAATATGATACAACTTCATTTGTTAAAATACAATACACAATTGTGTAAATAACCTGAAAACCACATAATTTGAAAGAACACAAAGTATTGAAACTTGCTTAAAATTAAGATTATACTTTGGGCGGCTGGGTGGCTCAGTCAGTTAAGCGTCTGCTTTCGGCTTATGTCAGGATCCCAGAGTCCTGGGATCGAGTCCCGCATTGGGCTCCCTGCTCAGCGGGGAGTCTGCTTTCCCTCTCCCCTTGTTCATGGTCCTTCTGTCAAATAAAAAAAATAAAAAAATAAAATTAAGCTTACATAACATGTAACAATACAGTTGTAATGAGTGTTAAAGAAATTGTAGAAATAATCTTGAGTATCTCAGAAGTATTTTTAAATGGCCCATACACTATAACAACATTTCTTTAAAATACATACCTAGTTACACAAAGACCTGGTACAATACCAAAACATGACAAGTATATATATTAATTTTTAATTGAAGTATAATGGAAATAAAACACTATATTAGTTTCAGGTGTGCAATATAATTTTATATATATATATATGTATATATATATATATATATATAATTTCAAAACAACCAATAAGTCTAGTTAACATCTATTACCATATATATTTACAAAATCCATTTTCTAACATTGAGAACTTTTAAGATCTCTCTTAGCAGTATTTGTGCAGTACAGAATTGTTAATTATCATTACCGTGCCATACATTATATCCCCATTACTTAATTACTCTATAGATGGAAGTTTGTACCCTTTAAATCCCTTCACTCAGAACACCCACCACTCAGCTCCTTGCCTTTGACTCCACCAATCTGTTTTCTGTGTCTGAGTTCAGCTTTTTGTTTGCTTACTTGTTTATTTGTTTCTTTGTTTGGCTTTAGATTCCACATACAAGTGAGGTCATACACTGCTCTCATTGACTTAATTTACTTAGCATAATGCCTTCAAGGTCCATCGATGTCCTACAAGGTCCATCATACATTGATTCATTGATGCACACATAGATGGTTTCCATATATAAATCATTGTAAAAAATGCTTCAGTGAACATGGGAAACATGTACCTTTTCCAATTTGGTTTTTGGTATCTTCAGAAGAAAACCTAGACATGGTATTACTGAATTATATGGTAGTTCTATTTTTAATTTTTTGAGGAATATTTGCACTTTTTCAGAATAGCTGCACCAATTTATATTCTAACCAAGAAGGTATACCTTTTTTCTGTATCTTTGCCAGCACTTCCTCTCTTTTCTCTTCTTGTTACTAGCCGTTCTAACAGTTGTGAGGTGGTATATCATTGTGGTTTTGAATTGCATTTTGCTGAAGATCAGTTAATGTTTATCAGTTTTTTGTGTACCTCTTGGCCATGTGTATTGCTGTCTTTTGAGAAATGTTTGCATCTCTTCAGATCTTCCCCCAATTTTTAAAATATTTTTTTCACTACTGAGCTGTATGAGTTCTTATGTGTCCTGGATAACCCCTATTGGAGATGTATGATTTGCAAAAACTTTCTCCCATTGGGTAGACTGACTTTTCATTTTGTTGATGATTTACTTTAGTGTGCAGAAGCTTTTTAGTTTGATGTAGTGTCACTCGTTTATTTTGCTTTTGTTACTTTTGCTTTGGGTGTTGAATCCAAGAAATTATCTGCAAGACATGTCAAGGAGTTTAATGCCAATGTTTTCTTCTAGAAGTTTTACATTTCAGGTCTTAAGTCTGTCCTCCATTTTCTATTATTTTTTGTGCGTAATATAAGATAGTGGTACAGGTTTTTGGTTTTTTGTTTGTTTGTAAGTGTAGTTTTTCAGCACCATATTGCGAAGTCTGTCCTTTCCCAATTGTGTAATCATGGCTAATCTTTGTTGTTAATAAATTGACCATATGATGTTGGCTTATTTCTGACCTCTCCATTCTGTTGGATTGATCTGTGTGCCTCTTTGTATGCCAATACCATATTGTTCAGATTAATGTAGCTTTGGAAAATACATAGAGATCTGGGAGTATGTTACTTTCACTTTTGCTTTTCTTTCTCAAGACTGCTTTGGCTCTTTGGGACCTTCTGGGATCCATACAAATTTTAGGATTTTTTTTATTTCTGTGAAAAATGTTATTAGAATTGCCATAGAGCTTGCATTAATGCTATAGACTACTTTGGGTAGTATGGACAGTTTTATCATACACATTTTTTTCAAATCATGAGAATGGAATATCTTTCCACTTCTTTGTGTTTTCTTCAATTTCTGTCACCAGTGTCTTGTAGTTTACAGTCTACAGGTCTTTCACCTCTTTGGTGAAATTCATTTCTAGGTATTTTATTATTTTTGACACCATTATAAACAAGATTATTACTTTCTCTTTCTGAATGTCATTATTCATGTATAAAAACTGGTTTTGGTATATTGATTTTGTATCCTAAAACTTGACAGAATTATGAGATCTAATAGTTTTTTTAGTATAGACTTTGGGGTTTTCTATATAATATCATTTCACATTCAAATAGTGACAGTTTTACTTTTCTTTTATAATTTGAATAACTCTCATTCCTTTTCTTGCCTAATGGCTAGATTTCCAGTACTAGGTTTAAAAAAAAGGAGGGGAGGATGAGAGTGTGCATTCTTGTCTGTTCCTGATCATAGAGGGAAAGATTTCAGCTCTTTAACTTTGAGTATAATATTAGCTGTGGGCTTGATATAAATACCATATTATACCAAGTTATGTATGATTTCTTTATACACATTCAGTTGAGAGTTTAATCATAAATGGATATTGACTTTGCTTAAATGCTTTTTTCTGTATCTCTTGAAATAATGACATAATACTTATCCTTCATTTTGTTAATGTGTTATATCACCTTGATGATTAACAGATGTTGAATCATGCTTACATTCCTGGAATAAATCTCATTTGATCATGGTGTATGATCATTTTAATGATTGTTGAATTCTGTTTGCTCACTTTTTGTTGAGGATTTTTGCATCTATATTCATCAGGGTATCTGCCTGTAATTGCCTTTTTTTTTATGGCTACCTATATGTTCTGGTATCAGGGTAATACTAGCCTCATAAATAAGTTTGGTAATGTTGCCTCTGTTTGTGTGCTTTTTTAAGAGATTGAAAAGGATTGGCATTAATTCTTCTTTAATATTTGATAGACTTCATTATTGAAGCCATCTGATCTTACAACTTTGTTAGTGGGATATTTTTAATTACTGATTCTGTCTCCTTACTAGCAACTGATCTGTTTAGATTTTCCATTTCTTGATGATGCAGTCTTGGTAGCTGTGTGTTTCTAGAAGTTTATTTTTTCCTTCTGGGTTTTCCAATTGGTTGGAATTAATTGTTCACAGTAGCCTCATCTGATCCTTTGTGTTTCTGTGGTATAAGTTATAATGCCTCTTCTTTGCATAAGGATAATCTGTGTGTTCTAAGAGGGCTGACCAAGTCAGCAGGGGAAATCCAAACCTTGCCCCAGGGCCCTTCCAGGTTATTCTTCCTGCCCCGCTTCCCACTGGTGCCAAAAGTGCCACGTATATGGAAGTAGAAATGTATAAATTAGACCTCTTACTTGTGCTCGGGACTCACAGCTTTGGAGATCACTCACCTCTGAGCCCCGCCAGTGTCAAATACACCTCCTCAAGATCTCTGAGCATTGCTCGATTCTTCTGTTGGGAGATCCAGTCCAGGTTCTGTAACACTTTTATTTCTAATTTTATTTATTTGAGCTTACTCTCTTTTTCTCTTGGTGAGTCTAGCTAAAGATTTGTCAATTCTGGGTATCTGTGCAAGTACCAGCTCTTAATTTTATTGATCTTTTCTATTGTCTTCTTAGTTTTTATTTCATTTATCTCCACTTTGATCTTGTTATTTACTTCATTCTCCTAACTTTGGGCTTTGTTGCTCTTTTTCTAATTCCTTGAGGTATAAGGCGGGGTTGTTTGATATTTTTCTTGTTTTTTGAAGTAAGCATTTATTAATATGAACTTTGTTCTTAGAACTGCTTTTGTTGTGCCCCATGAATTCTGGTATATTATTTCTCCCTTCTAAACAATTAATTTTAGTTAAGGTATTTTTAAAAATTTCTCCTTCAATTTCTTATTTCACCCATTGGTTATTCAGTAGTGTGTTGTTTCATCTCCACATTTTTGTGAATTGCCCTGTTTTCTTATGTTTGTTTTCTAGTTTTATACCATTCTGTTAAGAAAATATACTTTGTATGATTTAAGTCTTAACATAATTTAGACTTGTTTTGTGGCCCACTATAAAATTTATCCTGGAGGATGATCCATGTGCATTTGAAAATATTGTGTATTCCATTGCTTTTGGATACAGCCTTTTGTATATATCTGTTAAGTGTATATCTGGTCTAACATGTCGCTTAACACTACTAGTGCCATATTGATTTTCTATCTGGATAATGAATCCGTTGATAAAAGTAGGGTATTAAAGTCTCCTACTATTATTTTATTGCTGTCTAATTCTCCCTTTAGGTTTATTATTATTTATGTGCTATTTTAGGTGCACAGGTATTTACACATGTTATATCCTATTGTTGGATTGACCCTTTGTCATTATACAGTGCCCATTTTTGCCTTTTACTACCTTATTCTTAAAGTTTGTTTTGTCTGTTATATGGAATACCTTTCTCCATCCCTTCACTTTCAGTCTGTGTCTCCTTACATCTTATAAACAGTATATAGACATGTTTTCTGTGTCACTCTTGGTCTTTTGATTGGAGAATATAGTTCATTTACATTTATAGTAATCATTGATAGGTATGTACTTACTGCCATCTTGTTAATTGTTCCTTGACTGTTTTGTAGTTTTTTTGTTCCTTTTTTTCTCCTCATGCCCTCTTAATTTGTAGTTTGATGATTTTCTTTAGTGCTGTGTTTAGATTACTTTCTGTTTTGTTTATTTACCTAGGTTTTTGATTTGGGGTTACCATGTGGCACACATAAAATAACTTTTATTTATTATTTATTTATTTTATCTATTTTAGCTTGAGTAAATTCTAAAGCTTTACATTCTTACTCTTTACACACCCACATTCTATGTTTTTGAAGTTATATTTGACATCATTTATCTTATAAATTCCCAATAACTAATTATCATATTTTTACTATTTGTATCTTTTTAACCTTTATACTAGCTTATAAAAGATTACTTCTCCACCTTTAGTTTATCTTTACCAGTGAGATTTACACTCATGTCTTCTTGTGACTAATTAGTATATTTTCATTTCAACTTAAAGAAGTCCTATTAACATTTAAGACCTTTACATTGGGGATGAAAGCCATTAACTACTTGAGTGTCTGGAAACCTCTTTACCACCCCTTCAATTCTGCAGGACAGATATGCCATGTATAGCATTTTTGTTTGGCATTTTTTTCTTTCTGCACTGTACATATATTATGGCAGTACCTTCTAGCCTGCGAAGTTTCTGCTGAAAAATCTTTTATGTCTCCTCTTGGGTCTCTTGTGCATAACAGGTTGTTTTTCCTTTACTGCTTTTAAGATCCTCTTCTTTCACTTTTGACTTTTTATAATGTGTCTTGGTGAGTGTGTCTGTTGGTTCCTGATACTAAGAACTCTTCAGACTTATAGGATATCTCTTTTCTTTTTCCAGGGTAGGGAATTTTTCAGGCATAATTTCTTCAAATAAGTTTTCTACTCTTTTCATTCTCTGTTTTACTTATGGGACCTCTATAATATAAATATTGGTCTGCTTGATGTTGTCCCATTAGTCTCTTAACCTTTACTCACTTTTTTCCTTTCTGCATATTTTTGCTGCTCTGATTGAGTCCTAGTTTCCTTTTTTCAAGTTTACCGATTCTTTGTTCTGCTTTGCCTGGTCTGCTCTTAAACCCTGTAGTTTATTTTTCATCTCAGTTACTGTATTCTTCAGCTCTGTGATTTCAATTTGCACCTTGTTAGGCGTTTATTCTTCTCCTGAGTTTAATGACCATCTTTATTACAATCACTTTGAACTCTTTATCAGGTAAATCACTGAGATTTTTACTTTTTTTCTGAAATTAGATCTTTTTAAAATTTGGATCAAATTCCTCCTTTCTTTTTTCAGTTACTCCCTGTGTTGGTTTCTTTGCACCAGTTAAAATAGTCACCTCTCCCTATCTTGAAGGAGTGCCCTCCTGTAGGAAACAAACCATATTGTTCAACGTTGCTGTAGTTCTTGGTTGTCTCCCCAGCCTTTGCAGTTCTTTCAGCACTCTCTTTTATTTCCAGTGGCTTCCAGTAGTTAAGCCATTTTTATACCTGTCGGTGTACCCAAGGGAGGATCTTAACATTTAGATTCAGGCTGACTTGACGCCACACTTTCAGGTAGCAGCTTTTAAAGTGTACAGATGCAATATTGTGGGACCACAAAAGTAAGCCTCACTGGACGCCAGAGTCATGCAGTCTAGAAGTGTCCCCTGACAGCATCCACAAAAATCAGAGCACCAAGCAGATGAAGTTCAGCAGTGGTTGAGTGCAAACAATGCCTCTGCCACTCCTTGAGAGGTGTTATGTAGGATCCCAGATGTGTGCCACACCAGAAGCCTACCCATCAGGCCAAAACTCTTAAATAAGCAAGTAGCCCTCTTTTTACATAAAGACTAGGTGTGTTTTCAGTCTTCTGAGTAGTGCCCTGTGGTGTTAGTCAGCCAAGGACAGTCTATCTGATTGCTACAGTCCTGTGGGATCTAGAGACACAAGCTTCTCTGGCCACCAGAGCCAGGTGACCACAGAGGTCTCCAGAGTGGCAGGCTGTCAGCCACACACACTAATGGATGCGTGAAAGCTCCCTTTCACTGGCACTTGAGAGTGTACCAGAGGGAGTCTGAAGCTAGCACCTGCTCTTAGAGGTCTCTGAGAAGGATTACAATCAGCTCTTAGCTCTGAGTTTGATTAGAAGCCTGCCCTTGAAGGCAAAGTGGTGAAGATAACCCAATAAGCCTCTTTCATATAAAGCCCAGGCTCTTGAGACTGTTATCTGTTGCTGTGTCTTGGGGGGTGGCAGTCATTGAAGAATTTTTTTCTACTGGACATAGTTCTCTGGGACCTTGGGAAATCAGCCCTGCGAGCCACTGGAGCCGGCAATCTGGTGGTGTCCCTTGGGTGGCAGCCACCAAAATCAGGTTGCCAGAGGTGGTTACAAGGTCCTTTCCAAGAGATAACATGAAGCTGAGGTGCAAAGTTGGCATGTAGTGTGAAGCAGAGAGCGTGCAAAGATGGTGCCCACCAGCTTTCTTTCCTGGAGAGAATCCTAGTAGCCCCTGACTAAGTTACCTGCCTAACCCTCAGGCTGACACTTGAAGATAGGCAAATAAGCATCTTTCACATTAAGACTGGGCATCTTTCAATACACTGTCTTTTTACTGGTCTTTGGAGCAGGTGAGTCTGAAAGTCTGAGATCTTTTAAGAACTGTTTCTCAGTTTGCTATAGCCCTGTGGGTCTTGGGGATGTGAGTTCCAATGGTTTTCAAAGCTAGATATTGGAGGGCCCATTTGTCAGGAACAGATCCTAAAATTTGAGGTACCTCTTCAGTTCAAACTCTTTCTTTCTGAGGGAGAAGCTTCAAATTTTGAGTTACCTCTCCATTGTCACTGTACTGGAGCTAGAGCTTATAGTCGGATTTTTGTCTCAGTCTCTTTTACCTGCTTGGGTATTTTTTTTTCCCTTGTTTTCCTGATAAGTGTAGGTGTTAATCAGCTAATTTTTACATTTGTTTATGAAGAAACTGTTTCATATGTAGCTGTAGATTCAGTGTTTCCATGTGAGGAGATGAGTCCAGGATCTTTCTTTGTCATCATCTTGGAACAGAACCTTACAAACTTAATTAAATTTGAGTCTTAAAGAAAATTGTCTTACTGGTCTTGGATTAACTTTTCAATAACAGCAATATTAAGTTGTCAGTTTACAGTTCTAAATCTAAAGCCTCCTCTGCCATATTTTTAGGTGATTAAAAATAGATGGGTTGGTGAAATACTGATGAGACATTTTGACTCCCAAAGAGAAGTATATCCCCAGTGCACGCTCTTCCACACTCTTGGGAAAGTTTTCCAGTATTTTCAGGATTCCTCAGTCAAATAACTTGAAGAAGGGTAGCTATTGGACAATTCTTTTAACCCACATATATCTTAAGTATTTAAATGGATCCTCAACCCTTTTGTAAGTTTTTGTTTTTCAATTTTTATTTTTTAATTTTTTTAATTTATTTTTTTAAAGATTGTATTTATTTATTTGACAGAGATCACAAGTAGGCAGAGAGACAGGCAGAGAGAGAGGAGGAAGCAGGCTCCCTGCTGAGCAGAGAGCCCTATGCAGGGCTAGATCCCAGGACCCTGGGATCATGACCAGAGCAGAAGGCAGAGGCTTTAACCCACTGAGCCACCCAGGTGCCCCTCAATTTTTATTTTTTTAAAAGATTTTATTTATTTACTTGAGTGAGAGTATGAGTGGGAAGGGCAGAGGGTGAGGGAGAGGGAGAATCTTAAGCGGACTCCATACTGAGCGCAGACACTAACATGGGGCTCTATCCCAGGGCCCTGAGATCTGTGACCCAAGCTGAAATCCAAAGGCTTAAACAACTGCACCACCCAGGTGCCCAAGCTTTGTAAGTTTTTAAATCTAGACGGTTCCATAGTTCTGTGGATCAGAAATAGCCCTCTCTATTGTCCACTTAAAAAAAAAAAATCAGACTTATCTCAATGGGAAATGAATAAAAAATAAAATCTCCACACCATATCTTTTTTTTTTTATGTTTTCTCTAGTCTGTCCCATTGACATTACAGTATGTATTCCATTTTTAAAAGTTAACCTGGTTATACTTGACCATCTTCAAGTATAAAAAACAGACAAAAAACAACTTCACAAGCAAAAGCAGAATATCAGGAAGGAAATCTCAGGGATGGTTCTCACTTTCTTCGAGTTGTTATTTTAAGGGGATAACTTGGCTTCCATCTGATCATTTTCTCCAGATATGTGTTGAATTTAAAAAATTCTGAGGGAACTTTAGAGAACAAAGGGTGTCAAATTTGGATCCCTGAATTCCTTGGTCTGAGGTTTTGGTCCCTGACGTCATTTATTTCTAGCTTTTCAACTGTTAGCTGCTTTACAAGCTCCCAAATAACATTTGATACCAAAATGTTTGAAAGACCTAAGTACAGGATGAATTTTGTCATTTGAGTAACCTGCCTTGTAAGTGGTAGGACCTGTTACTGCATTCTTACATAATGAATTTGGGAGTAATTAGCATAGATTTTTCCAGTAAACAGTAGTTGATGCAGGGAACTCCACTGTATACTTAATTCCAGAGGAGGTGTGCAAATTTAATGTCACATTGTTTTATTCAAAATATATCCATGAAGCAATAACTGAGAACCAAGTATGTAATGGTCTGTGAAAGGTTCTGTATTAAATGTGGGTAAGAAAATTAGTAATGTATTGCTTTGTCAATATAGAATTAGTAAAGATAATCTATGTTAATTACCTGCTTGGCTTTAATCCATGCTAATAGCTAATGTAGTCTGTTCAGAAGTCATATAAAAGCTTAGGGCTAACTCTTAACTCTGCAGTTTTTTGTTTTTTTTTTCTTACATATATTAAATACTTTAGATTAGTGTTAATTCACTTTTCCTCTCTCTTTCTCCCTCCTTCCCTCCTACCCTTTTTCTTCCTCCTGTTTTTCCACAGATTTATCCAGTGCCATCTACTTACTGCTGCAGGAAATACCTAAAAATTAAAGAGATAATGTCTAGATACTTTAACTAAATTTAAAACACGCATTGCTTGCAATATATGTTTAGAATGGTTAATATATACAGACTGAGGCAAAAATAAAATATTTCTTTGGAGTTTCCTAACTTAATACATAAATTACCTCTAAAAACGCAAGAGGAGTAGAAATGCCAGAAATTTTATCTTTAATGAGAAAGCATAAATAGAACCAATCAAAATTTAAAAAAAAAAAAAGACATAGCATCATCATCCCATCTAATTTTCATTGTAATTTACTCTTTATCAGGAATTGAGTTAAATGTTCCACATACATATTCTGTGATGTTTATGACAACTCTGTCATGTCCATACTATAATACTTATTTTATCAGTGGAGAAATGGATGCAAAGATAGTTGAGTATCTTGCCCGTTTTTTTTCCACATTGTGTAAGTGATGTACTGATTGAATCTGGGCAGTCTGACACCATTGTCTATGTTCTTAAGCCTGCATTCTACAGTTTCATGTTGGGGTTAATACAGAAACTTCTACTGCCTCAGTCATGTGCTCACATAACTTTCCATCTGTCTGCATTACTTCTTTGATGCTCTGTTGCATATACTTTTAATGGAAATAGTTTCACTTACCTTTAGGAGACACACAATGTTTAGTGTAAGCCTGTTGCTTGGTTCTTTCATCATAAATCTTCTTCAGAAGCCTCTGCTATTGCCCCTGTCAGATTTATAATTAAAATGGAACCTTGCACGCCTACAAAAATTGGTCATTACAGTACAATTTTTAAAGGTGATATGTTTCAAATTATTTTGGTAATCTGAGTTTTCTTTGTGTTTAGAATATCTCATCCTGGCTGGAATCCAGGTTTTTCTTTTCAACCAAGGAAAACAATTTTTTATAAAAAACAAAACGAACAAAAAAAAAACAAAAACAAAACAAACCATAAGATTTTTCACATTGTGTTTTAGTTTTCTACAGAATGTGTGGTTTGGGCTCTCTCTTCCCTTCCTTGGTTGCATATTCCTTCTCGCTTTCAGATTGATTTTTCTGTGAAAAATTCTCTTGCCTGTCTTTTGCCTCTCTTGCCCCTTCTGTGTTTTCATGTGTACACTCTGTTTTTCATTATTTCCAGAAAATTGTTGTTGAATGAGGGTTGGCTGAGCATTTGTCAGTATTAGCTGCTGGTTAACCCTGCGTACCAGTGGAGTGCTGCACTGGCACTTTGAACTCTTCTGGAAAAATTTCTCTCATTTCTTTGTCTGTACCTAGTGTTAAAGGAACTGTGTTTTATTGTTTTGGTTTAGTTTTGGTTTTGGTTTTTTTGCAGCTTTGGAATATTCATAGTGATGAATTTTACTCTTTGATCCTAAATGATGGTCTAGGTTCTGATTTTTTTTTTTAAGATTTATTGATCTATCTATCAGAGATAGAGCACAAAAGCAGGGGGAACAGCTGGCAGAGGGAGAAGCACATGCCCCACTGAGCAGGGAGTCCAATGTGGGGTTTGATCCCAGGACCCTGGGATCATGACCTGAGTTGAAAGCAGATGCTTAACTGACTGAGCCACCCAGAATCCCTAGGCTCTGACTTCAAAGAAAGAATTCCGGGGTGCCTGGGTGGCCCAGTGGGTTAAGCCCCTGCCTCCGGCTCAGGTCATGATCTCAGGGTCCTGGGATCGAGTTCTGCATCGGGCTTTCTGCTCAGCGGGGAGCCTGCTTCCCTCTTTCTCTCTCTTCCTGCCTCTGTGCCTACTTGTGATCTCTCTCTGTCAAATAAATAAATAAAGCCTTAAAAAAAAAGATTTTAAAGAAAGAATTCCGTATTTGGTTTCTCTGTAAGTCGTCTGAACTTTTTTGTGAGTGCAGACACACTGGCGTGAATGCATGAATCAGACTGTGGGGCTACAGATCAGTCTTATCTAGGAATTGGGGCTGATTCTTTAGACACCTTAGGTTCTGTTGTGTGACCCAACTTAATTCTTTGTTTTCTAATTACCCCCATCTTCATTTCTCTTCTGGAATGCATGCAAGTGAGGTGTCTAACATGACTTCAGTTAGGAGAGGCTAAGGGGTCCTCACACTCATGGGGAGAAGTCTGGTCCCTTGGTCCGTTCTTGTGTAGAAGGACAAATATGACCGCTCATTGGACTAATGACCACGGAGCTGTGCTGGTAGTGTACCTGGCACGAGTTTGCAGGACCAGAGGAAGAAGTAACAGCCTTTTTCTCTTTATAGTGGAGGCCTTACCCTTTGTCCTGCTTCTTTGGCCTCACGTTAGCCGCTGCACTTTTACCTTATGAATGCTATCAGGCCAGGAGGCCTCCTTGACTTCTCCTAAGGGGCAGGTTGGATGTGAACACCAGGGAATGGTGGGAGTTGAGGGCTTATTTTTTCCAAGAAATGAAATGTGAAGTGAGAAAATACTTAACCTTCAATAATTTTTTTTTTTCAAATGTAAGTGCAGTCTCCAAAAGTCAATACGTTTTAATGAAAAGAATGTATTTCAGTAACCCTTAAGATGCTTAAATGTTTCTGAAGAACCACTACTTAAAATAACTCCAGGTTTTGGGATGCCTGGGTGGTGTAGTTGTTTAGGCATCTGACTCTTGGATCATGATTTCAGGGTTGTGAGATTGGTCCCCACATGGGACCCCACACTCAGCATGGAGCCTGCTTGAGATATTCTCTCTCCCTCTGCCCCTCCTGCTCCTGCTGCCTCTCTCCCTCTCTCTCCCATTCTCTAAAATAAATAAATAAATCTTTAAAGAAATAACTCAATGTTTTGTCATTAAATGTAACTACAAATTAAATAAAATAGGAAGGGGTGCCTGGGTAGCTCAGTGGGTTAAAGCCTCTGCCTTCAGCTCGGGTCATGATCTCAGGGTCTTGGGAAGGAGCCCCACATCAGGCTCGCTGCTCAGCATGGAGCCTGCTTCCCCTCTCTCTGCCTGCCTCTCTGCCTACTTGAGATCTGTCAAATAAATAAATAAAATCTTTTAAAATAAAAAAAATAAAATAAAATAATCAATCAATTAATTAATTAATTTAAAAAATAGGAAGTAAGAAAATTACCAGGTTTGCATGATTAGGAGAAAAACTAACTGAGAAAATTCAGCTTTCTCTTTTTATGAGAATTAGTTTAGTTTAATTTAGTTCTGTTTTTCTGCATTGGAAAGCACTAGAATGTAATGGTTTAGAGCATGGTCTCTTCCCAAATTCAAAACTCTGACTCACATTTAGTAACTGTGTAATCATGACAATGTCCTGTAAACTCTTTAATCTCTCCCTCTTTGCCAAAAAATGAGCATAACAATTGGAACTTGGGACAGCGATTTAGAATAAAGATAATCTCTTACTCTAGTAGTTAGTACTTAAAAATACTCAACAAATGTGACTTATCTTATGCATTCCCATATTAATGACACATAGTATCAAATCCTTTGTTTTCAATTTTCAAAACACAAATTTGTGAATACAACCCACAGATTAATCTATGATAGGCTGTTACTAATGTTATTACTTATATTAACATTTTACATGTCATTTCTGTCATCAGGAAAATACTGTAAGTGAGCACAAAAACAATATAAACCGCTGAGATCTATGTTTCTCATGATATGCCCAAGAAAATTCAGTATGATCCTGACTAAGTTTAAGCATTGCTCGGAGCCCAAAAGGAGAAAAGTAGAAAATAAATGACTTTGGAATGCTTTTTCTTTTACCTCTTCCAGTCTGTTACCAACAAAACAGTCTAAGAAATATTTTTGAAGCATTCAACCCTATTGTATCACTTTCTAATAACTTTTCACAACTAAAATGCAATACCCTATTATTACTATTACCTTTAATTCTATACGTGTTCTGTACCCTAAACCTCTGTTAGCACCCTTAATAGTTTCTTTCCACCACACTGACCTTTTTGCTATTATCTTAGGAAACACACCATCTCCTACTCCTAGATTTTTTGCACTTTCTCTGTGTCTGTATAATATTATCTTCCCCTAAATAGTTCAGTGCCTCACTTCATCTAAGGTGTTCCTGTTGATCTCCACAAAGAGCAGTCCCATAACTATCGTAATCTAAAAAGTACACTATTTCTTCTTTTTTTAATAAAACCTACTTGGTTTATTTAAATTCAATGAGTCTTTGCATTTAAGTTCCAAATGATTTTTTTCTTTCATTATATTTCTGAAACAAATAATAAACTATATGTGAACTAATTGATTTTAAATAAAATTAAAAATAAAAATTCACTTCTTATCACTATTTTCTTACCTTTTCTATTTTCTATTACAGAATATTTATCACATATGTATATTTATAGTTTTTAGTTCATGCCCCACACAAGAATGTATGTTTTATAAGAATAGAGTTATTTCTGCAAGAAGCAGACTCAAAACTACAGAGAACAAACTGATAGTTACCAAAAGGGACATGGGCCGGGGGGGGGGGGGGGGTTGGGGGACACAGGTGATAGGGATTAAGGAGGGCACTTGTCCTGATGAGCACCGGGCAATATATGTAAGTTAAGTGTTGAATCACTATATTGTACACCTGAAACTAATATAACATTGGGCGTTAACTGCCTTGAATTAAAAAGCTTCTAAAAAAGAATTATTAATTTTTAGATCCAATTTAAAAAAATAAAGATACCCCCTGTTCTCCTCTCCCCCCCAAATCTTTTATTTGGAGATAGTAGTTGAAAACATGTATTTTTTTTTACAGAATAATTTTTTTGGAATGTATATAGGGGACCAGATCTGAGGTTGGAAACAACTCACAACATTTAGCTTCATAAATGGAATATGAGATATTAATGGAATTTATATTTTAAATCATGTTAACAGCAAGTTGACAATAAAATAATATTAAAAAAAAAACTATCTTTAAAAGAGAAAAAAAGGGGCACCTGGGTGGCTCAGTGGGTTAAGTCTCTGCCTTTGGCTCCGGTCATGATCTCAGGGTTCTGGGATCGAGCCCCACGTCAGGTTCTCTGCTCCACGTGGAGCCTGCTTCCCCCACCCCCCACCCCCACCTGCCTCTCTGCCTACTTGTGATCTCTGTCAAATAAATAAATAAAATATATGTTTAAAAATAGAGAGAGTAATTTTTTATCCCATTGTCATATACCTTGAAGAGTAACAGCCATTTAGTATGTGCTCAGTAAATATATCCTAAATAATTAGTAAGCATTCAAAAACATTTGGTGAATAAATATTTTAAATATTTTGTGAATTCTACCTCCAGCTATGTAGGAATAGTTTGTATCACACAAAGCAGTATATAATGCATGAATGGAAAATCTGAATGATAGTAACTAACATATGATAGCATAGGAGAACAGCCAGAGCTCTGAGAATTTAGGGGAGCCAAGATCAAAGAGTATAGAAGCGAGTACAGTATTCTGAGTAGATTCTTTCTTTGAGGTGAAACAGTTTTAGTTGAAACATCCAGGTCTAGAAGCCAAATAGCTCAGATTCTCTGCTATAGAGTATGAAGTGATGAAAAAAACTCAGAGTATAAGATTAGAGAGGCAGAGAACCAAGTGGAAAATGATGGGTAAGACACCGACAGACTGAGTGCAGTTGTAGACACTTTTATGGACGCAGGAGCAAAGAGCATCCAAGAGCCCAGGAAAACATGGGTACAAGGCATGGAAACAAATGTAATCCCTCCAAAAGGATCACTGAATAAGTTAGTTAAGAAATACTTATCAAGGGGCGCCTCGGTGGCTCAGTGGGTTAAAGCCTCTGCCTGCGGCTCAGGTCATGATCTCAGGGTCCTGGGATCGAGCCCCATATCAGGCTCTCTGCTCAGCGGGGAGCCTGCTTCCCCCTCTCTCTGCCTACTTGTGATCTCTGTCTGTCAAAAAAAAAAAAAAAAAGACTTATCAAGAGAAATCTACAAGGGAAATATGTATACCTGAAAAATACTCAAATCTGAAAGAAGCCCTCCTTCAAAAAAAAATAGTTATTTGTTAAGTAAAATAAACCAGTCACAGTTGTACAAATACTGTGTGCTCTCACTTAGATGAGGTATGTAAAATATTCAAACTCATAAAAGCAGGGAGTAGAATGGTGGCTACTAGAGCTTGGTGGGGAAGAGTGAGTGAGAATTTAGTCAAGGGGCATAAAGTTTCCATTCTGCAAAGTGAATAAATTCTAGAGATCTGCTGTACAACCTAGTGCCTGTAGTTATCAGTGCTGTTACTGTACTCAAACCATTTAAGAGGGAAGATTTCATGTTAAATGTTCTTACCATAATAGGAATAATTTCTCTAAGATTTGTCTTTATCTTAGAATCAAAATGCTGTGATTTTTTTAAGTAGTTAAGGAAGCAGAATTTCTTTACCATTTTAGATTTTGTTTTTATTTTAATTTTTTATAAAGATTTTTATTTATTTATTTGACAGAGAGAGACCACAAGTAGGCAGAGAGGCAGGCAGAGAGAGAGGAAGGGAAGCAGGCTCCCCGCTGAGCAGAGAGCCGATGCGGGGCTCAATCCCAGGACCCCGGGATCATGACCTGAGCCGAAGGCAGAGGCTTAACCCACTGAGCCACCCAGGCACCCCTGTGTTGTTTTTATTTGACTGTGATTTATTTTCATAATTTCTACTCTCATACTGTATTAAGAGAACTATTTTTGTGACTTTTTTTTTCTTTTTTTTTTTTAATTTTATTTTTTATAAACATATATTTTTTTTTCCCCAGGGGTACAGGTCTGTGAATCGCCAGGTTTACACACTTCCCCAGACTCATCATAGCACATACCCTCCCCAATGTCCATAATAACCCCATCCCCCCTAACACCCCTCCCCCCAGCAACCCTCAGTTTGTTTTGTGAGATTAAGAGTCACTTATGGTTTATCTCCCTCCCAATCCCATCTTGCTTCATTTACTCTTCTCCTACCCCCTTAACCCCCCATGTTGCATCTCCTCTCCCTCATATCAGGGAGATCATATGATAGTTGTCTTTCTCCGATTGACTTATTTCGCTAAGCATGATACCCTCTAGTTCCATCCACGTCGTCGCAAATGGCAAGATTTCATTTCTTTTGATGGCTGCACAGTATTCCATTGTGTATATATACCATTTCTTCTTTATCCATTCGTCTGTTGATGGACATCTAGGTTCTTTCCATAGTTTGGCTATTGTAGACATTGCTGCTATAAACATTCGGGTGCACATGATCCTTCGGATCACTACGTTTGTATCTTTGGGGTAAATACCCAGCAGTGCAATTGCTGGGTCATAGGGTAGTTCTATTTTCAACATGTTGAGGAACCTCCATGCTGTTTTCCAGAGTGGTTGCACCAGCTTGCATTCCCACCAACAGTGTAGGAGGGTTCCCCTTTCTCCGCATCCTCGCCAGCATCTGTCATTTCCTGACTTGTTAGTTTTAGCCATTCTGACTGGTGTGAGGTGGTATCTCATTGTGGTTTTGATTTGTATTTCCCTGATGCCGAGTTATATGGAACACTTTTTCATGTGTCTGTTGGCCATCTGGATGTCTTCTTTGCAGAAATGTCTGTTCATGTCTTCTGCCCATTTCTTGATTGGATTATTCATTCTTTGGGTGTTGAGTTGGCTAAGTTCTTTATAGATTCTGGACACTAGCCCTTTATCTGATATGTCATTTGCAAATATCTTCTCCCATTCTGTCAGTTGTCTTTTGGTTTTGTGAACTGTTTCCTTTGCTGTGCAAAAGCTTTTGATCTTGATAAAATCCCAATAGTTCATTTTTGCCCTTGCTTCCCTTGCCTTTGGCGATGTTCCTAGGAAGATGTTGCTGTGGCTGAGGTCGAAGAGGTTGCTGCCTGTGTTCTCCTCAAGGATTCTGATGGATTCCTTTCTCACATTGAGGTCCTTCATCCATTTTGAGTCTATTTTCGTGTGTGGTGTAAGGAAATGATCCAATTTCATTTTTCTGCATGTGGCTGTCCAATTTTCCCAACACCATTTATTGAAGAGGCTGTCTTTTCTCCATTGGACATTCTTTCCTCCTTTGTCGAAGATTAGTTGACCATAGAGTTGAGGGTCTATTTCTGGGCTCTCTATTCTGTTCCATTGATCTATGTGTCTGTTTTTGTGCCAGTAATATGCTGTCTTGATGATGACAGCTTTGTAGTAGAGCTTGAAGTCTGGAATTGTGATGCCGCCAACTTTGGCTTTCTTTTTCAATATTCATTTGGCTATTCGAGGTCTTTTCTGGTTCCATATAAATTTTAGGATTATTTGTTCCATTTCTTTGAAAAAAATGGATGGTACTTTGATAGGTATTGCATTAAATGTGTAGATTGCTTTAGGTAGCATAAACATTTTCACAATATTTATTCTTCCAATCCAGGAGCATGGAACATTTTTCCATTTCTTTGTGTCTTCCATCATTTTCTTTCATGAGTACTTTATAGTTTTCTATGTACAGATTCTTAGTCTCTTTGGTTAGGTTTATTCCTAGGTATCTTATAGTTTTGGGTGCAATTGTAAATGGGATTGACTCCTTAATTTCTCTTTCTTCTGTCTTGTTGTTGGTGTAGAGAAATGCAACTGATTTCTGTGCATTGATTTTATATCCTGACACTTTACTGAATTCCTGTACAAGTTCTAGCAGTTTTGGAGTGGAGTCTTTTGGGTTTTCCACATATAGTATCATATCATCTGCGAAGAGTGATAGTTTGACTTCTTCTTTGCCGATTTGGATGCCTTTAATTTCTTTTTGTTGTCTGATTGCTGAGGCTAGGACTTCTAGTACTATGTTGAATAGCAGTGGTGATAACGGACATCCCTGCCGTGTTCCTGACCTTAGCGGAAATGCTTTCAGTTTTTCTCTATTGAGAATGATATTTGCGATGGGTTTTTCATAGATGGCTTTGATAATATTGAGGTATGTGGCCTCTATCCCTACACTTTGAAGAGTTTTGATCAGCAAGGGATGCTGTACTTTGTCAAATGCTTTTTCAACATCTATGGAGGGTATCATATGGTTCTTGTTCTTTCTTTTATTAATGTGTTGTATCACATTGATTGATTTGCGGATGTTGAACCAACCTTGCAGCCCTGGAATAAATCCCACTTGGTCATGGTGAATAATCCTTTTAATGTACTGTTGAATTCTATTGGCTAGTATTTTGGTGAGAATTTTTGCATCTGTGTTCATCAAGGATATTGGTCTGTAGTTCTCTTTTTTGATGGGATCCTTGTCTGGTTTTGGGATCAAGGTGATGCTGGCCTCATAAAATGAGTTTGGAAGTTTTCCTTCCATTTCTATTTTTTGGAACAGTTTCAGGAGAATAGGAATTAGTTCTTCCTTAAATGTTTGGTAGAATTCCCCCGGGAAGCCGTCTGGCCCTGGGCTTTTGTTTGTTTGGAGATTTTTGATGACCGTTTCAATCTCTTTAATGGTTATGGGTCTGTTCAGGCTTTCTATTTCTTCCTGGTTCAGTTGTGGTAATTTATATGTCTCTAGGAATGCATCCATTTCTTCCAGATTGTCAAATTGGTTGCATAGAGTTGCTCATAATATCTTCTTATGATTGTCTGTATTTCTTTGGTGTTAGTTGTGATCTCTCCTCTTTCATTCATGATTTTATTGATTTGGGTCCTTTCTCTTTTCTTTTTGATAAGTCTGGCCAGGGGTTTATCAATCTTATTAATTCTTTCAAAGAACCAGCTCCTAGTTTTGTTGATTTGTTCTATTGTTTTTTTTGGTTTCTATTTCATTGATTTCTGCTCTGATCTTTATGATTTCTCTTCTCCTGCTGGGTTTAGGGTTTCTTTCTTGTTCTTTCTCCAGCTCCTTTAAGTGTAGGGTTAGGTTGTGTACCTGAGACCTTTCTTGTTTCTTGAGAAAGGCTTGTACCGCTATATATTTTCCTCTCAGGACTGCCTTTGTTGTGTCCCCCAGATTTTGAACCGTTGTGTTTTCATTATCATTTTTTTCCATGAATTTTTTCAATTCTTCTTTAATTTCCTGGTTGACCCATTCATTCTTTAGAAGGATGCTGTTTAGTCTCCAAGTATTTGGGTTCTTTCCAAATTTCCTCTTGTGATTGAGTTCTAGCTTCAGAGCATTGTGGTCTGAAAATATGCAGGGAATGATCCCAATCTTTTGATACCGGTTGAGACCTGATTTAGGACCGAGGATGTGATCTATTCTGGAGAATGTTCTATGTGCACTAGAGAAGAATGTGTATTCTGTTGCTTTGGGATGAAATGTTCTGAATATATCTGTGATATCCATCTGGTCCAGTGTGTCATTCAAGGCCTTTCTTTCCTTGTTGATCTTTTGCTTGGATGATCTGTCCATTTCAGTGAGGGGAGTGTTAAAGTCCCCTACTATTATTGTATGATTGTTGATGTGTTTCTTTGATTTTGTTATTAATTGGTTTATATAGTTGGCTGCTCCCACGTTAGGGGCATAGATATTTACAATTGTTAGATCTTCTTGTTGGACAGATCCTTTGATTATGATATAGTGTCCTTCCTCATCTCTTATTATAGTCTTTGGCTTAAAATCTAATTGATCTGATATAAGGATTGCCACTCCTGCTTTCTTCTGATGTCCATTAGCATGGTAAATTCTTTTCCACCCCCTCACTTTAAATCTGAAGGTGTCTTCGGGTTTCAAATGAGTTTCTTGTAGGCAACATATAGATGGGTTTTGTTTTTTTATCCATTCTGATACCCTCTGTCTTTTGATTGGGGCATTTAGCCTATTAACATTCAGGATAATGATTGAGAGATATGAATTTAGTGCCATTGTATTGCCTGTAAGGTGACTGTTACTGTATATTGTTTCTGTTCCTTTCTGATCTACTACTTTTAGTCTCTCTCTTTGCTTAGAGGACCCCTTTCAATATTTCCTGTAGAGCTGGTTTGGTGTTTGCAAATTCTTTCAGTTTTTGTTTGTCCTGGAAGCTTTTAATCTCTCCTTCTATTTTCAATGATAGCCTAGCTGGATATAGTATTCTTGGCTTCATGTTTTTCTCATTTAGTGCTCTGAATGTATCATGCCAGCTCTTTCTGGCCTACCAGGTCTCTGTGGATAAGTCTGCTGCCAATCTAATATTTTTACCATTGTATGTTACAGACTTCTTTTCCCAGGCTGCTTTCAGGATTTTCTCTTTGTCACTAAGACTTGTAAATTTTACTATTAGGTGACAGGGTGTGGACCTATTCTTATTGATTTTGAGGGGGGTTCTCTGAACCTCCTGGATTTTAATGCTTGTTCCCTTTTCCATATTGGGGAAATTCTCTCCAATAATTCTCTCCAATATACCTTCTGCTCCCCTCTCTCTTTCTTCTTCTTCTGGAATCCCGATTATTCTAATGTTGTTTCGTCTTATGGTGTCACTTTTCTCTCGAATTCTGCCCTCGTGGCCCAGTAGCTCTTTGTCCCTCTTTTGCTCAGCTTCTTTATTTTCTGTCATTTGGTCTTCTATATCGCTAATTCTTTCTTCTGCCTCATTTATCCTAGCAGTGAGAGCCTCCATTTTTGATTGCACCTCATTAATAGCTTTTTTGATTTCAACTTCATTAGATTTTAGTTCTTTTATTTCTCCAGAAAGGGCTTTTATATCTCCCGAGAGGGTTTCTCTAATATCTTCCATGCCTTTTTCAAGCCCGGCTAGAACCTTGAGAATCATCATTCTAAACTCTAGATCTGACATATTACCAATGTCTGTATTGGTTAGGTCCCTAGCCTTTGGTACTGCCTCTTGTTCTTTTTTTTGTGGTGAATTTTTCCTCCTTGTCATTTTGTCCAGATAAGAGTATATGAAGGAACAAGTAAAATACTAAAAGGGTGGCAACAACCCCAGGAAAATATGCTTTAGCCAAATCAGAAGAGATCCCAAATCGTGAGGGGGGGGGGGTAAGGGGATATAAAGAGGTTCAGAAAGAAAAAAAGAAAAGAAAAAAAAAAGAAAAAGAAAAAAGAAATAAAAAAAGAAAACCAATAATGAAAAAATATAAAAAGGAAAAAAAAATATATATATATTAGATGAACTAGTTAAAAAACGTTAAAAAAGAAATGGGTAAAAGTTAAAAAAAACTTAGCAGAAGAAGAGAAAAAAAATTGAAAAAGAAAAAAAAATCAAATTAACTGCAAGGCTAACGAATCATGGGGAGAAAGCCATGAGTTCCGTGCTTTGCTTTCTCCTCCTCTGGAATTCCGCTGCTCTCCTTGGTGTTGAAACTGCACTCCTTGGTAGGTGAACTTGGTCCTGGCTGGGTTTCTTGTTGATCTTCTGGGGGAGGGGCCTGTTGTAGTGATTCTCAAGTGTCTTTGCCCCAGGCGGAGTTGCACCGCCCTTACCAGGGGCTGGGCTGAGTAATCCGCTCGGGTTTGCTTTCGGGAGCTTTTGTTCCCTGAGCGCTTTCCATAGAGTCCGGAGGACGGGAACGAAGATGGCGGCCTCCCGGTCTCCAGCCCGGAGGAGCCGAGAGTCCGGGGCCCCACTCCTCAGTGCGCCCTCAGAGAACAGCGCCCAATTGCTCCCTTCACCCTGGCCTCCGGCCACGCTCCGAGCTGACCGAGCCTGCGACCGGTTCAAGGTAACCCCGAGCTGTGAGCTCACTCCTCGGCTCTGTCTCTGTAGCCGGCTTCCCGGTTCTAATACCTGTAAGGTCTGCGACACTCAGACACCCCCGATCCTTCTGTGACCCTGCGGGACCTGAGGCCACGCTGACCCCGCGTGGGCTTCACCCCAGTTAAGCCTCTGGAGTGATGTCCCTCAGCGGAACAGACTTTTAAAAGTCCTGATTTTGTGCTCCGTTGCTCCGCCGCTTGCCGGGAGCCGGCCCCTCCCCCCGCGGCCTATCTTCCCGTCGCTTTGGATTCACTTCTCCGCCAGTCCTACCTTTCAGAAAGTGGTTGATTTTCTGTTTCTAGAATTGCTGTTCTTCTTTTCTTCGATCTCCCGTTGGATTTGTAGGTGTTTGCAATCGTTAGATAAGCTATCTAGCTGATCTCCTTCTACCTGAAGTAGTCTCAGCCTGCTACTTCTCCGCCATCTTGACTCCTCCCGTGACTTTTTTTTTCATGTTAGGTTTTCATGAGGTTGAGAAAAGCAACACAGTAATGTTTTATATTATGTTTTATATGTATTTGCTTTAATAACATTTCAATATTTTAGACTTTAGAGAAAAATAATTTGAGCATACTCATTATAGATGGTAGAGTTTTGGTAAACAATTTTGACTTTTAGATGTCCCGCTTTCAGTTAGTTTGTTATACCTAACAGTCTACCTGGTCAGAGTGGTATTTTATGAAAGGCTACAGATCCTATGATTTGATTTTAAAATAGCCAACATTAGTATTTAGTTAGAACTTTCATGGTGCTTTTTCTTGGATTGAAAATTGACTTTCCTATGGTGGGATACCCAAACCTATCCATGTGCTAAATAGGTTGAAATACAGATTATTGTTAATCACACTCTTGACCACAAAAATCAGAGAAGGAAAAGGGGGGAAGGATCTCTCAGATTTAATTTACTTACTCTGCAAGTACTGCATTTTGAATTCTGTGGATTATCTTGATTTTATGTTCCTTTAGAGGTCTTTGACTGGTCTTCACCTTTGAAATTGCATTAGTTTTATACTTTTATACTTCTGTCTGCATTTTTTTTCAAAGCTAGAATCTATTAAAAATTTCAGAGATGAATTAAAGTGCTCATTTACATTACTCACATAAGAGCATTTCTTATTATCGCTAAGAGATTATCCTTCACCTTTACCCCACTTGATCTCATGATACACAGGTAATCTTCTTTACTAATGAACATATCTCGAATATTTCTGTTGTTTATCACTTTGGTTTTTAGTCTAATGTTTTATTTCCCCCATTTTATGCTTCTTTGTTCTGTTTTGTTGGTTCTTCTTTTTCTAGTCTCTGAAGATAGAACCTGTGGTAATTAACTGGGGATGTTTCTCTTCTTTTCTCATATAAGCATTGAGTGCTGTAATTTTCTATTTTCTGAACATTTGGTTGCATTCCACACACTTTGATAGGCTGTGTTATCATTTTCACTTGACTCCGTACAGCTTCACCTTTACCACTATACCTGATTCAGCTCTAGCCTTTACCTAGTTTCCTTCAAGAGTAGTCTAAAAGGAAAAAATAATTTCACGTTTTTATGTATATTTATTCCATTCCCATGGCTCCCCCCATCTTTTAAAAATTGGATATAAAAACTTCTGTCTGGTATTCTATACTTTCTAAACAAATAGCTTGTATTTTTGTAGTTTCAGTCTAATGACCCTGGATTTTTTCATTGGGTGGTGATGGTGGTATTATTAATATCTGAGATAGTCTTAATTGTCTATATGATATTTGGGCCTGGTAATTACAGACTGAAATTTGATTTTAATACCATAAGTCATCACTTAAATGCCTTTTGGTTTGGTCAATGTTAAGAAGCCATCTGTATGAAAATTGACTAAAAATGATTAAAGACCTAAACATAAGACCCAAAACTGTGAAACTACTAAGAAAAACAGGGTGGAAGTCGACAGACGTGAATCTTTGGCAATGATTGAATGGTTATGAAGCTGAAAGCACGGGCAAAAAAAGCAAAAATAGAGAAGTGGGATGACAGCAGAGTTACAGGCTTCTGCATGCGGAACAGCCAACAAAGGGAAAAGGTAACCTGCAGAATGACAGAGCATATTTATAAACTATGTATTTGATAAGGAGTGTTTTTCTAAAATATTTGAGGAACTCCTACAAATTAGTATCTAGCTAGCTAAAGAAGTGGACAAGGGAACTGAAGACATTTCTCCAAAGACCTATGACTGGCCAACAGGTGTATGAAAAGACGCTTAATACCAGTAATCGACAAGGAAGTGTAAATAAGAATCATAATGATTGATCATCTTACAAAATGGTTGTTATCAAGAAAACAAACAAGAAACATTTTTCTTGTTCTAAATATAATATAATACACTATAATATACATTATAAAATATGTTCTTTCTTGTACATGATTAGTTAACAGATAAAATTGATTATAATAAATATGTTCATTATCTCTAATTCATTTTCAAAATAGGAGTAAGATTTTCTATTGCCCAGACCCCAACTTATTGAGTGGGGAAACTCTGTGGTCCCAGTTTAGTTCTTTTTCAATATTCTGAAAAACTCTCTCAGTGGCTCAAAATTCCTATATTGGAAGGTTTTACATTATTCCAGTTTCCTGGCCACTCGGTTCAATAATTCAATAGGCAGTACTTTCATCATATGCAAAATTAGTGGATATATTTCAGGTATACAATGTAGCAATTCACTATTTGTATGTACAATGAAATAGTGACCAAAATAAGTTTAGTTAACACCTGCCACAGGTACAGTTTTTGTTGTTGTTTTAAAGATTTTATTTACTTATTTGACAGGCAGAGATCACAGGTAGGTAGAGAGGCAGGCAGAGAGAGAGAGGGAAGCAGGCTCTCCACTGAGCAGAGAGCCCAATGTGGGACTCGATCCCAGGACACCAGAATCATGACCTGAGCCAAATGCAGAGGCTTAACCCACTGAGTCACCCAGGCGCCTCACAGGTACAGTTTTTTAAGAAGTTTTTAAAACTCTCTAAACCTACTAATTCTCAGTTTAAGACTTTAAATGTTACATACACTTGTAATTTCCAAATTCTTTTGACAAATAGATGGTTTTCTAGTTGAATTGCAAATAAATAAATTCACATTAATGAAGTCTTGTGCCACTAGTGTTCCGTCAATTTACGATCTCCTATCTTGACAGGTTTTTTTTTTTTTTTTTTAAGATTTTATTTATCCGTCAGAGTGACAGAGAGCATAAGCAGGGAGGTGAGGGGCAGGGGGAGAGGGAGAAGCAGGCTTCCTACTGAACTGAGAGCCAGATGCAGAACTCTGTCCCAGGACCCTGGGATCATGACCTGAGCTGAAGGCAGACGCTTAACAACTGAGCCACCCAGGGACCCCAACAGTTTTAAACTGATTTGAGTAGCTTGACTTTTTTCAGCTAATGTAAAAATATTACAGAGTATTAGAGTTGTTGAAATTCTTTTAAAAATTAGATAGTAATAAAAAGAAGTTTATGAGATTTCCATACACATGCACACAAAATGCATCTTTCTGTTAATATTCAGTCCCTTTCCCTCAGTAATATATTCCAAAAAGGCAGTTTTCTGCCTTTTCAGAGAATTTTCCCACATCTTGATCTAGTAACTTAAAATAGTCTTCCTTAAATCTGCATTTTTCCCTTCCAACTTTGTGGTGCTGTTCCCCTCAGTTCTGGTGATCAGGATTCTTCCTCTATGTCTTTTCCTTTTATAACCATTTTTATGAGGATTGTAGACCTTCTCAACTAAATTAGTAGGTTTGAGGAGATAAAATAAACTAAATGGAAAAGTTTCAATATGGTCCCTTTATTTAAAAAATACAGCAATAAAAAAAACCGGCAAATAAAAGGTTGATTTGAATAAGTGAAACTACTTGAGTAAAAGGAAATAAAATTATCAATGAGTAGAGAAAACTATAATTTTTATTTTTGATTATGTAGTATCTTTTTTTCTTGAATGCCTTCAGGAATTTTTGTTTTCTTTTGTGTTCAACAAATTCAGTAAGATATGTCTACGTGTTTATTTTTGTTTGACATTCATCCTTGTTATTCACAGAATCTCTTGGATTTGTCATTGGGGAACTGTCATTAATTTGTAAAAAATTTCAAGACTCTTTGTCTTTAAATACTCCTGTTACATATTCTTATTTTTTCTTCTGGTATTCCAATTTTATGTATGTGAAACTATTTGATATCATCCTACAGGTTTTAGAAGCTCTGAATTTCTCCCATCATTTTCTTTTTCCCTCTATGTTTATGAAAATTGTCGAAGTCTGTAAGTAAAGCATCTAAGGCTGAAATTACTATGAAAATCAGATTAGGAGGAGTTTAGGAGAAGACATTAGGAGTGATAAAGCATAAGGAGAAAAAAATTGAAGTGATAAAGCATATTCACTAGAATTAATGCCTATAAAAGTAAGATTGGCTGTGCATCTGACCCTATCACTATGCATAATCTTTTCCTCTTCTTGGAAACTTAAACAAAATCATGGCTCTATCATTGTTTGTTTAAAGCTTGAGCTTTTCACATCGTATAATGGTTTTTGAAAGCCTAGAGAAGCACCTTGTTTAGTAGACTGACAGCCATTTAACTGGGAATGGGGAGGGTGGTCAAAGATGATCAAGTTAATACAGCAAAATCATTGACTACCTTAGAATATCTGAAAATGATGAAGGAGGGATTGGTAAATGTTTTGTTCACATACTTAAATGCCAAAGCAAATATAGGACGGCTTGAAAGATTTGGGGACTCAAATTCTACATAATTTGTAAAAGCAGCTTCCACATACTGCACACCAAATCTTAGTACAGAATTATATCACACGCCTAAACTGAGGTGAGGATGAGCATGACCTTGACATAAACATCACACCCAAAGATTTAATTGCCATTGCAGGCTGAAGTTACTAAGGAATAATGACAAGGAAAGTAAATATGTAGTCACATTATGTATTTGTTTTTCTTTCTGATAATTTGCCTTCCTGTAGTTTTTGAGAATGTGGTGGCTTTGCCTCCTTATTTTGAGTTTTAACTGCAAAAATAATATTTTCTACCAGATATCTTTATTGGGATGTAAACGAATGCTGAGAAATACCCGTTTTACTCAGTACTATAACTATATTCTGCTAAGCTTCAGTAACACCAAAGAACAGCCAAGAGATTTTACTTAGGCACTGTTTTAATGATAGAAAATACTTGTTAATCTCATCATTTTTAGCTCTTTTATTGAAAACTGGTTATTATTTCCATATCTCTTTAATAATCTTTTAGTATTACTTTACAACCACTTGCTCACTATTATTACACTTGTACAGAAATAAACACACGGATGAGTTCATCAAATGCCAAAATAGATAATTGATGTTAGGAATATTTTGTATCTGGCAAAAGTCAAAGGGACATTGTTATAGAGGTGCTTAAATTATCTTAATGATATTTAGAAAAATTGGATGGGTTTAATTAATAGGTGGGAAGTGAATTACTATATTTTAACATTTAAATAGATGGAATGTAATTTCCTGCTATTTCAGAACTCATTATCCAAAATGTTAGGAAGCCATACTACTTGGGTTATCAGGGGTGTCTTACTAAAACGATGTTTAACTATTTCCCAGGAAAAGATAAAAGACTTGAAAATTTAGTTTCAGGAAATAGGAAAATTCCCAAATGAGATAAGTGAGAAGAAATCTACACCTAGAAATGTGGTAGCAAAACTGAGAAACAAAAAATATAGAAAAACTTCAAAAACATGAACAGTATAGACAGATGATAAACCTGAAAAATTAGGATAAATACTCTGATTTATTAAGAGTAGTAATACAGAAGAGAGTGAAATATCCTCAAAATGCTTAGAAAAAATATCAGAAAAATTGGAATGAAAACATTGGATGCTGTTTCTAAAATGAAAGCAAGTTCACAGAAAAAGAAGCCCTCTAGCAATTTGTTACTAGCAGGTGTGACTAATGATTCTAATCTGATACTAGGGTTTTTTTTAAGTAATAATTTTCATTTGTAAATATGTAGGTAAATCTCAACAAATGTTGACTGAAAATGTCTACTTCAGTTGAATAAAAAAAAGGGGAAATACAATAATAGAAATATCTAACAAGAATGGAAAGGGTTAGTTTAAAAGAAGTGTTTATAGTTTCTTCTTGTGTTGGAAGATGAATGAGAGTGATTTTTAAAATTCATTTTTAAATACATATCACAGTTTTAAGAGTATCAATTGGAATATAAAGCTTTAAGCTTTCAATTATTTTACAATGATCTACAGTTTGAATGTAATCCCAATACTGACTCTATCACAGCAATCTGAAGAATCTCGGAAAATATTTTGGAAAACTCATAAAGCCTGATTTCGTGACTTACTATATGCTCCTATTATTAGGACAGTGAGGTATTGGCAGAACAGAGACAAATAGGTGAGGAATGGACTCAGACTTACATGAAAAATGTAGGTTCAATAAAGGCTCCGGAAAAAATCCCAGAGTGTGGAACGGAGTGTTTTCAACAGTGGCGTGGCTCAGAAGATTAAACCTCTGCCTTTGGCTCAGGGGTTCAGGGATTGAGCCCAGCATCAGGCTCTCTGCTCAGCGGGGAGCCTGTTTCTCCCTCCCCCTCTTCCTGCTTCTCTTCCTACTTGTGATTTCTCTCTCTGTGTCAAATAAATAAATAAAAACTTAAAAAAAAAAAAAAACAACAGTGGCACTGGAACAGATAGATATCTGTCTGAAAAATCATGAACCTCAATATCTACTTATATTTATACATGTGAACTAATTTGAGATAGATCATGAGTGAAAATGCGGAGTTGGCAGTATTTCCTTAGGACACAGAAATTACTAATAATTCATTGAAAATGGATAAAAGAATTGCATTAACCTGAAAGACGAATCGTGAAACACTTTTACAAAAAATCATTCAGGAACTGGAAAAAGAAAGGCATAAGAAGCTTTTTGTGGTGAGGAAATGTTTTCTGGGATATTGGTTACATAGGTGTGAACATTGTATGAAACTCGTATCACTTTGCAGATTACTTCTATACATTGCATTTTACATAAATCATAACCCAATAAGAGTAACGTATAGAAAGCACTGTTCATTTTGTGATGATTTCTTAAATGTATGTTCATCGAAGAACACTGTTAAGTGAATGAAAAGAAACACACTAGAAATAAAAAGGATTGTATTCAGATTAACACCGTGAAAAAGAAAAATACCAGTAAACTAAACATAATAGTATTGAGAAGAGGATAACCAAATGGCAAAGAAACCCATAAAAAGATACTCAACTTCATTACTACTACTACTACTACTACTACTACTACTACTACTACTACTGCTGAAGTGTAATGGACAATGTTAAATTACTTTCAGGTATACAACATACTGATTCAGCAATTCCATATAGAATTCAGTGCTCAACCCGACTAGTGCCGTCAACATCTGTCTCCATAAAATATTATTCACCATATTTTCTATACTGTATTTTCCATATCCATGACTGGCTTATTTTATAAGTAGGAGTTTTTACCTCTTAATCCCTTTATCTATTTTGCCTATCCCACACCCATCTTCCCTCTGGAAGCCACAGTTCATTCTCTGTATTTAAAGCCTGTTTGCTCATTTTTTAAAAATTCCACATATAAGCGACATCATATAGTATTTACATTTCTTTGGTTTACTCACTTACCATAATGTTCTCCAGGGCCACTGACGTTGTTGCAAATGGCAAGACCGCATTCTTTTTGTATGGCTGAATAGTATTCCATTGTATATATATTTACCACATCTTCTTTACCCATGCATTTTTCAAGGGACATTTGGGATGCTTCCATATCTTGACTATTGTAAATAATACTGCACTAAACATAGGGGTGCAAGTATCTTCAGATTGGTATTTTATTTTCACTGGATAATGACCCAGTAGTGGAAATACTGGATCAAATGGCATTTCTATTTTTATTCCACTAGGTATCCTTTCTGTTTTGTTGATGATTTGCTTCTCGATGCAAAATCTTTTTATTTTGATATACTCTCAGTAGCTTATTTTTGCTTTGGTTTTCCTTGCCTGAGGAGACATGTCCATAAATATTATATCCAAGATATATAAAATACCCAAGATAATACTGCCTTTGTTTTCTTTTAGGAGTTTCATGGTTCAGATCCCAAATTTATTTACTTATTTATAGAGTTTTTTAAAAAATTATTTATTTGACAGAGAGAGAGAGAGAGATCACAGGTAGGCAGAGAGGTAGGCAGAGAGCGGGGGGGAGGGGGGAAGCAGGCTCCCTGCTGAACAGAGAGCCCAATGCAAGGCTCCATCCCAGGACCCTGAGATCATGGCCTGAGCTAAAGGCAGAGGCCCTAACCCACTGAGCCACCCAGGCACCCCTCAGATCACACATTTAAATCTGTAAACTATTTTGAGTTTATTTTGGTGTAGTATTAAAAAAAGGAGACCAGGGGCACCTGGGTGACTCATTGGGTTTAGCCTCTGCCTTGGCCTGGGTCATGATCTCAGGGTCCTGGGATCGAGCCCCACACTGGGCTCTTTGCTCAGCAGGGAGCCTGCTTCCCTTCCTCTCTCTCTGCCTGCCTGTCTACTTGTGATCTCTCTCTGTCAAATAAATAAATAAAATCTTAAAAAAAAAAAAAAGTGGGCCAGTTTCATTCTTTTGCATGTAGCTGCTCAGTTTTCCTAACACCATCTTTTGCACATGTATATTCTTGCTTCCTTCATAAGTTAAATGACCATATAGGTATGGGTTTATTTTCTATTCTATTCCATTTATCGATGTGTCCATTTTTGTGCCACTACCATCGATTACTTTGAGTTGTATGGACATTTTAACAACATTAATTCTTCCATTCTATTAGTATGGTCTACCTGTTCATTTGTTTGTCATCTTCAGTTTCTTAGTCATTTGTTTGTCATCTTCAGTTTCTTAGTTTTCAGAGTGTAGGTTTTCAAGCTCCTTGGTTAAATTTATTCCTAGATATTTTATTCTTTCTTACATAATTGTAAACTGGATTGTTTTCTTAATTTCTCATTATGCTGTCTTGTGAGTAACCATACAGAAACACAACAGATACCCATACATTAATTTTGCATTCTTCATCTTGACTAAATTCATGTATCAGTTCTAATAGTTTTTCTTTGGAGTGTGTAGGGTTTTGTATATATAGAATCATATCCCCTGCAGATAATGTGTTTTCCTTCTTCCTTATCAATTTGGGTACCTTTTATTTACTTATTTTTGTTGAACTGCTGTGGCTAAAACTTCCAGAACTATGTTGAATATAAGTGGTGAGAGTGGACATCTTTGTCTTGTTCCTGATCTTAGGGGAAAAGCTCTGTTTTTCATCATCGAGTATGCTGTTAGCTGTGGGTTTTTCATAGATGGCCCTTAGTGCATTGAGGTATGTTCCCTCTAAATCCACTTACTGTATTTTGTGAAGACTTTTCCCCGCTTCTGTTGAGATGGTGCTATGCTTTTATCATTTTGTGAATTGAATGTTTCACATTGATTGACGTATTGACCCACCCTTGCATCTCTGGAGTAAATTGCATGCGGTTATGGTGAATGACTTGTTTAAATGCATTGGTGAATTTGGCCTGCTAATATTTTGTTGAAAATTTTTGCTTCTATGTTCAACAGACACATTCGCCTATACTTTCTTTTTCTTTTTTTTCTTTTTTTTTTTTTTTGTAGTGTCTTTTCTTGTTTTACTGTTGGGGTCATGTCTGCCTCATAGAATGAATTTGGAAGTTTAAAAGGATATTCAATCTAATTAGCAACTAGGGTAATGGATAGTAAAACTAAATGAGATGGCATTACATGCTTAGCAGATGCACAATGGTTTTTTATGGGTGCAGATCTGACAAAGCCATGTGCTGGTGAGGATTACCAAGAGTAGGGCTTCTCAGAGTCTGCTTGCATGAACATAATTTTGTTAAGCCCCTCTGAAAAACAACTGTATATTGTTTCCTGTAGTTAAACATTTATATATCCTAATATCTAGCAGTTCCAAATCTTAGAATATACTCTGCTGAAACTCTTGCATGTAGGCACCAGGGACTTAAGCGAGGAAATGTATGGCAGCATTATTCTCAGCAGTGAAACACTCAGTGCAACCCAAAAAGCTAACAGTGGACTGGATAAATAATTGATGGTATTTTCAAACGCTGGAATATCATGTGTGTGGTATTTAGCTTCGAGACTTGAATGTTTTCTTTGACTAATATTTCACAGTTTGAATGCTCTGAGCATAGCTTCTGGTTTTCCTCTTATCCCAGAGCAACTGACTCTCTCTTTTTTTCCTCTCCATTATTCTTAGATTTTATTTATATTCAAGTTAACATGGTGTGTTATTAGTCTGAGGCAAAATGTAGTAACTCGTCTGTTGCATATAACCCCCAGTGTTCATTCCATCGAGTGCCCTCTTCAATGCCCGTCACCCAGTGACCCCATCCCTCCCCCCACCTCCCCTCCAGCAGCCCTCACTTTGTTCCCTGTAGTTAAGAGTCTCTTCTGCTTTACCTCCTTCTCTGATTTTTATTTTTCCTTCCTTTCCCCTGTGTTAATCAGTTTGTTTAATCCAAGTGTGGAATTGCCTTCCTCACTGAAATAACCCAAGTGTATTTGTATGAGCTCTTCAGTACTAACTTTTGTGTAGTTCTGTAGTATCGTATAAAGTTCAGGAAAAGTCTTTTGCAAGTTTTCTTGCCTGTTGCCAAAATGTTGGTGTCCATCAATTTTTTTCTTTCTGTTTCATCATCTCTCTGTTCTCCATGTCGCTCATGGCTAATCTAATCCATGCCCGGAGCTCTAGCATTTATGTTCCGCTACGTCCAGAACTGATACTTCTCTGCACAGAGATTTCTGTAGCTTCTCGTTATTACATCATTTAATTTGTCATCTACATCGATGCTTGAGAGAATGACTGAAAAGAAAATATAAGCCACAGCTTTTAGGGCAGACAGAGATTCCTATCATTCTACTAATATTCAGCTACCTTTTGATAGTTCTATTTTAATGTCTCACAGCCCCTGAAAATTTATGTGTCTTTTTGCTGAACTTACCTTCTTTTGAGTCAAACCAGCTTTTTAAATTTTTCCATTCACACTGCTTTACCTCTGAAGTCAGAAAGCCAATACCATCCCCACTTTCTTCTTCCTCTCTCTTCACATTATCTCTAATACTGAGCATTGATAGAAAACTTTAAAAATATCTCCTAATCTTTTTATTCCTCTCCACCCCTATTGTAACTAGTTCCAATTTTTCTTACCCTCTTGTGTCAAAGCAGACCTACCAGACTCTTTTCTGTTCCTCATCTCATATTCCAAGCCCATCTCCCTACTGCCTGGGAATTAACTTCTAAACACCAAACTCTGTCCTGTGATGCCCTTTATTCACTGCACTTTGACTTTTTAAAAAAAATTTGATCCCATAGTACTTTTAATTAAATTAATTAATTAGTTAATTATTTGTAGTTTCAGGAATAGAATTGAGGGATCATCATGCCCTTTAACTGTAAGATGAAATTTTTGAAGTCTTTTTATTCTCATGGCTAGTCTGTCTAGAGTTTCTCTCTCTTTCTGTGTCTCTGTCCCTGACCCCACATTCAGCATTAAAGGGAAATACACATAACCCAATTCACCATGCCTCCATCATGTTTTTTGACTTTATGGTTTTCTGAAATGTTTCACAGTGTATTTGATTGTGGTTAAGTTGAAAGATTCAGGAGTCAAACACCTTTATTGTTTTCCTCATTTCCTCTCATACTTAAGACAAAGCCAAGGTATATTCCAAGTCAAAGGCTAAATACATTTTGCTAGGTTTTGCTTTATTTTATAATATTTATGTCCTCCAAATTTTTACACTATACTATGTTATTCCTAGATATTTTTATTGTTATTAACATAAAAATCTTAATTTTATTCTCTATTTCTTATTGCAAAATGAATGAGAAACTGCTATTTGGATCCACGCTAATATATTTTATTTTTAATGTTACTAAATGTTATAATTAGAGCAAATTACAGGTGAAGGGTTATTATTGTTCAAGATTTGTATATATTTCAACTTAAAGCATATAACTTCTGAGATAGAGAGTGTATCCCATATAAGAAAAAAAGAAATATGGGGTGTCTGGATGGCTTACTCAGTTGTATATCTGACTCTTGATCTCAGCTCTGGTCTTGATCTCAGGGTCATGAGTTCAAACCCTCTGTTGGGCTCCATACCGAGTGTGGAGTCTAGGGGAATTTAAAAAAGGAAAAGAAAAAAATAGCAAACAGCCAATGCTAACTTCATTTATATTTGAGGCAGAAAGTCACAAAAATGTGACATTCTAGGATATATAAGAGAGGATATCAACATGATATATGAATAGATAATTAATATTGGTTATGGGATAAATCTAGATAAAGAACTAACTGCCTATAATTAAAGTATAATCAATGAAACTAGGATTAAGTGATGTTACAAATAAATGTGATTGATATGAAGGACTGGGAGAAGTGAATGTAATAAAAATTTGAATACATGAGAGACTGTGGACTCTGAAAAACAATCTGAGGGGTTTGAAGTGGCGGGGGGTGGGAGGTTGGGGGAACCCGGTGGTGGGTATTAGAGAGGGCACGGATTGCATGGAGCACTGGGTGTGGTGCAAAAATAATGAATACTGTTATGCTGAAAATAAAAAAAAAATTGAATACAAAGTACAAAAAAATAATTTTGAGAAGATTCCTCCTAAAAGTGAATGTAAAATGCAGTTTTCTTATTTTTAGTGGTGGTAAATTCAATGAAGAATGAAAATGGGGAAAAACCTACTAGCATTAACTAATTAATCAAGGTAGATTTATTCCTGCATTGCAAGGGTGATTGAATATTTGCAAATCAATCAATGTGATACATAAATAAGAGAAAGGATAAGAACTATATGATTATTACAATAGATGGTAGGAAAAGTATTTGACAAATACCACATCCATTCATGATGAATAACATCATGAATAAGTATAACATCATCATCCTTAATGGGGAATAACCGACACCCTTTCCGCTAAGATCAGAAACAAGTCAAGGATGCCCACTCTCATCACTTTTCACTCAACATAGTATTGGAAGTCCTAGCCACAGCAATCAGACAACAAAAGGAAATAAAAGGCATCTAAATCGGCAAGGAAGGAGTAAAAATTTCACTTCTTGGGATGGTGTGATACTATATATAGAAAACTCTAAAGAGTCCACCAGAAAACCACTAGAACTGATAAATGAATTCAGTAAAGTTGCAGGATACAAAATCAATGTACTGAAATCTGTTGTATTTCTATACATTAATAATGAAGCAGCAGAAAGAAATCAAGAAAACAATCCCATTTACAATTGCAAGGAAAAGAATAAGATAACTAGGAATAAATCTAGCCAGAGAGGTGAAAGACCTGTATTCTGAAAACTACAAAACACCGGTGAAAGAAATTTGAAGATGACAAAAAGAAATGGAAAGACATTCTGTACTCTGAGATTGGAAGAACAAGTACTGTTAAAATGTCTATACTACAAAAAACAATGTACACAGTCAATGCAGTCACTATCAAAATATCAGCACCATTTTTTACAGAACTAGAACAAACAATTTAAAAAATTTATATGGAATGGGGACGCCACCCGGGTGGCCCAGTCAGTTAAGCATCTGCCTTTGGCTCAGGTCATGATCCCAGGGTCCTGGGATCGAGTCTTGCATTGGGCTCTTTGTTTGGTGGGGAGGCTGCTTCTCCCTCTGCCTGCCACTCCCCCTGCTTGTGCTTGTGCTCTCTCTCTCTCACACACAAATAAATATATAAATAAAATCTAAAAAAAAAATAAAATAAAATTTGTATGGAACCAGAAAAGATCATGAATAGTTAAACCAATGTTGAAAAGGAAAAGCAAAGCTAAAGGTGTCACAATTCTAGACTTTAAGTAATATTATAAAGCTAAAGTAAACAAACACTATGGTACTGGTACAAAGATAGACACAAAGATCAATAGAACAAAATAGAAAACCCAGAAATAAACTCACAGATGCATGGTCAATTAGTCTTTGACCAAGCAGGAAAGAACATCCAATGGGAAAAATTCTCTTCAACAAATGGTGTTGAGAAAACACAACAGTAACATACAAAAAGAAAAAAAAAAAAAAAAAAGAAAGAAAGAAAGAAACTGGACCACTTTCTTACACCATACACAAAAATAAATTCGAAATGGCTTTAAGACCTAAATGTAAGACCTGAAACTATAACAATGCTGGAGGAGAACATGGGCAGTAACATGTTAGACATCAGCTACAGCAAGTGTGTTCTAAATAGGTCTCCTGAGGCCAAGGAAACCATAGTAAAAACAAACTATTGAAACCACATAAAAAAAAAAAAAGAAGAAGGAAAGAAAGAAACCACATCAAAGCAAAAGGTTGTTTTTTTATTTTGAGTTGGATAAGTTCTTCATAGATTTTGCATAGTAGCCCTTTACCTGATAAAACATTTGCAAATACCTTCTCCCATTTTGTAGGTTGTCTTTTGGTTTTGTCAGCTGACAAAATACAGCATCCTTTCCTGATAAAAACTCTCCACAGTGTATGGATAGAGGACAACATACCTCAATATCATAAAAGCCATATGTGAAAAGCTCACAGCAAGTATCATTCTGAGTGGGGAAAAACTGAGAGCTTTTCCCCTAAGGTCAGGAACACAACAGGGATGTCCACTCTCACCAGTGTTCAAGATAGCACTCGAGGTCCTAGACTCAGCAATGAGACAACAAAATGAAATAAAAGGCATCGGGGACACCCGGGTAGCTCAGTCATTAAATGTCTGCCTTTGGCTCAAGTCATGATCTCAGGGTCCTGGGACTGAGCCCAGCATCAGGCTCCCTGCTCAGCAGGGAGTCTGCTTCTCCCCTCCCCCTGCTCATGTTTGTTTTCTCTCTCTCTCTCTCTGAAATAAGTACATCTGAAAAAAGAATAATGGTCCTGGGTTGCTACTACTTGAAAACTTGTTTTATAAAATTTGTTTTTTAATCCATTTGGGACAGAAGGCTAAATTTGTTTCTTTTATGCCACTGCCCTAAGGGATAGTTGACCGTTGTTTTTATACTCGATAGCACCATAATTTTTGTACTAAATTCCAATTATTTTACCATCTTTTAAAAATAAAATTCAGTTATTTTTGCTCTTTTATTCCACTGGCTCTAACCATATCATCATAGTTTTCAGGAAAGTTATCCTTTGTCCAAGCTACTTCTCTCAGGCCCAATGTTTTTCTTAGATTTTGGGTTATGTTTAAGATCCAGAAATTTGACATACCCTTTGTATGCAGCTTAAAGCCTAGCCTTTTTAGTGACTCAGCAAAATACAATTTAAAGTTGAGAATAAACATGTTGTCATGTAATTCTTTTATTCGAGAACTTTTTTAAAACTCCTCCTAGGTGTCAGGTTTTGCTCTAAATATTAACTCATTTAATCCTCAAAACTATTCAGTAAAGGAACTATTATCATCCACAGTTTATCAGTGAGAAAATAGAGCCACAGAAAGGCATAGTGAATTGCTTCCTAATCGTACAACTAGTCAATACAATAAATAGGATTTGTACCCAGACATTTCAGATCCAGGGTTGGGGTTCTTAATCATTCTATGGTATTTCCCTAGATACAGGTAAAGCAGCATTTAGATAAACATTTATTTTCTGAAATGCCCATATTGGTAAACAAAATAAAATGAAAATAAGTGAACTGAGCAACCAACTGTACTTAGAACAATAAAAGCAATCCAAAGGAAGGATAACAAAGCATAATAAGGGTAGAAACAAATAAAACCTAGAAACCCAAAAAAAAGCAGCACTAATAAAGTAATGCAAGACCTTGATCTTTGGTCAGAGCAGAGGAATGCTAAACCCTCAGATAAGAGAGTACACAAATAAAAAGAAAACACATAGCGTAATAAGTCAATCATAGACCGACAATTATCATAGGATCTCCCTGATATGAGGAAGTAGAGAGGCAACGTGGGGGGTTTGGGGGGCAGGAAAAGAATAAGTGAAACAAGATGGGATCCAGAGGGAGACAAACCATAAGAGACTCTTAATCTCACAAAACAAACTGAGGGTTGCTGGGGAGAGTGGGGTAGGGAGATGGTGATGGGGTTATGGACATTGGGGAAGGTATGTGCTATGAAGTTTGTAAACCTGGTGATTCACAGACCTGTGCCCCTGGGGCTAATAATACATTATATGTTAATAAAAAAATAAAAAATTATTAAAAAAAAAGAAAAGCATAAGATACAAACGTAGTGATCCGAAGGGGCACGTGCACCCGAATGTTTATAGCAGCAATGTCTACAATAGCCAAACTATGGAAAGAACCTAGATGTCCATCAACAGACGAATGGATAAAGAAGATGTGGTATATATATACAATGGAATACTATGCAGCCATCAAAAGAAATGAAATCTTGCCATTTGCGACAACATGGATGGAACTAGAGGGTATCATGCTTAGCGAAATAAGTCAGTCGGAGAAAGACAACTATCATATGATCTCCCTGATATGAAGGAGAGGAGATGCAACATGGGGGGTTAATGTGGTAGGAGAAGAGTAAATGAAACAAGTTGGGATTGGGAGGGAGACAAACCATAAGTGACTCTTAATCTCACAAAACAAACTGAGGGTTGCTGGGCAGAGGGGGGGTTGGGGGGGGGTTATGGACATTGGGTAGGGTATGTGCTATGGTGAGTGCTGTGAAGTTTGTAAACGTGGAGATTCACAGACCTGTACCCCTGGGGGGGGAAAAATATATATATATATATATGTTTATAAAAAATAAAATTATTAATAAAAAAAAAAGAAAAGCATAAATCACAAAACGAGAAATGTTAATCAAATAACCACATGCACACACGCACAAAAGCTGGTTAAAATGATCCTATTGATCAACTACAGAAATAGATTTTAGAATATGAATAGAATATATAACTTTGTTGGTACATAGAATTATCAAAACTGACCTCAGAAGACAAAATACAAACTCACCAATCACCATAAATAAAACAGAGAAAATTGTTGAAAAGCTACTCTGTGGGAGAGCAACAATCCCAGTTGTTTTAATGACAATTCTATTAAACTTCTAAGAAATAAAAATTTCAGTGGTATTTAAATTATTTGCAAGGAAAGTTTTATAAATTTTTTGATGATGCCCTCATGACATTGACATCCAAACCCAACAAAAAGAGCACAAAGCAGACAACTAAAAATGGTTTTACCGTTTTTTAGAACACTATTTTTTTAAAGATTTTATTTATTTATTTGACAGACAGAGATCACAAGTAGGCAGAGTGAGGAGGAAGCAGGCTCCCCGCGGAGCAGGGAGCCCGACGCGGGGCTCGATCCCAGGACTCTGGGATCATGACCTGAGCCGAAGGCAGAGGCTTTAACCTTCTGAGCCACCTAGGCGCCCCTAGAACACTTTTTAATGAAGTGGGGCTTCTTCTAAGAATTTGAGAATTATTCAAATAATTCTCTGCATTAATTTAAAAAAACGATTTCTATCTCTATAGATGTTAAAAAGGCACTTTGTAAATTTAACATCAGCCATTGGTTGAAAACTTGTAAAAATGAAACAGTGTATTATGAAAAATTTCCGTCCCACCCTGGGAGAGTACCTCGGACTGCTCACGTGGTGCTTGTGGGGCATCCAGACTCATCTGTTGCAGGAGAGGTCTCTCTCTGAGTTATGCTTCTCTCCTCTGTTCTTCTGGAATACTCACTCATATCCTTCACAATGGGTTTAAATTTTGATAAAACCCAGGAATAGACATTGACCAAGAAGCTATGACTCTGTACCACTGGAAAATATTATTGAATCGAGGCATGAGGAGCAAAACTCTAAAGAAAGACAGGATGAAACCATCAAGATCTGCTGTCTTCTCAGTAAATTACCCTGCTTCAGTACTTGGAACATGAGGCCCCACACCCCCACCTGGTTTTTGAGCTTTCTGTGATGCGCCCCACATCATTCTTTCCAAGCTTGCCGTATTCCTTCCTGTTGCTGTGGGTCTGTTCCTATTCCTTCCCTTCTCTTTATTCAGCTTTTAACCACACAACTTCTAAACGTTGTGCATAACGCAGCATTTGCAGTACCTCCTAACTGTAACATTTCACCGATGAAACCAACACACATCCTTCATTTTCTTCCTTGATTGCTTGGTGGTTCTGTGTTGTCAACTCCCACTTGGGAAGTACATATTTTTTTAAGATTTTATTTATTTATTTACAGACATAGATCACAAGAAGGCAGTGAGGCAGGCAGAGAGAGAGAGGGGGAAGCAGGCTCCCTGCTGAGCAGAGAGCCCGATGTGGGGCTCGAACACAGGACACTGAGATCATGACCTGAGCCGAAGGCAGACCCTTTAACCCACCGAGCCACCCAGGCGCCCCGGGAAGTATATTTCAAAACTATTGAATGAAATCTTGTATTTCCTACACAAAGGCTTAAAGAAAACATACCGTGTTAAATATTCTGGTTTTCCCCAGAGTATAGTAGCATTCATTTACTATGATTTATCTCTGTATCTTTGTGATTTTGAAGATCTATCATTAAACATTGTTTATGCTTTTTAATGTTTATATCTATAATCTCAGGATTAAGGAAATTGAGGCATATCATAGGTACATTTTATGAAGAAATCTGTGCATACGTGCTTTTTCACTACACGGCTTGTGTCATCTTCTGGGCATTTGGTCCTGAGAGCATTTTTTCATTTCAGGTACCATGTCATCATTTGGATATGTGGGTGATCCGTCTGTGGTCTGCTGGCAAAACCCTTTACATTGGGCTTAAGTGTATGTTATTTATATTTCTGCATATTTGTTCATTTCGGTGATGTTTACCCCTGATTCTGTTAAATCAGTACAGTGCTTTCTTAGATGATTACAACTTCCCTTCCCTTTTCTCAGCTAGAACGTGCTGAGAAAAGGTTCTCCTGGGCTAAGGATGCTAGACCTCACTCTCCTACAAAGGGAACTTTGTAAAAGCTTCTCCATGTTCTCAACTTCTGTGCCTTGTGCACACCGGGTGATCTATATCTGCTGGATTTTCCCTTTATTTGGCCCAATTTTCGTTGTGTTAATCAGTTACTCTGTTTCTTGTGGTTTGTCACGTGGCTTTCCTAATTTTTTCTCTTTATTCTTTTTATTATTTGGACTGATGTTTTAAAAGACAGTGTCCTAGAGGTGCGTGGGTGGCTCAGTGGGTTAAATCCTCTGCCTTCGGCTCAGGTCATTAAATCCTCTGCCTTCGGCTCAGGTCATGATCCCAGGGTCCTGGGATCGAGCCCCATATCGGGCTCTCTGCTCAGCAGGGAGCCTGCTTCCTCCTCTCTCTCTGCCTGCCTCCCTGCCTACTTGTGATCTCTCTCTGTATCAAATAAATAAATAAAATCTTAAAAAAAAAACTAAATAAAAAAATAAAAGACAGTGTCCTATATAGGGCTTTATTCTACTTTTTTTCCCCATCATCTCATCCATTTATTATAGTGCATCTTCTGTTCCATTGTGATTTATTATCGTCTCAGATTTCTCCTAAGCCTTGAGTTTGAGCTTTTATCCTCAACTGTGATAACTTATGGACAGAAACATGACCACTAGATGAGTGGAGAACATTAATCTATGACTACAACATATTAATTTGTGTATTCGGTTTTTCACATACGACAGATACATTATGAATCATTCTCATTTTGATGTTGAATGTGTTACCATTTTTCACTGAATAGTAAATGATACATAATTACACACGTTATTAATTACCTCCAATTGTTTATTTCTTAGCAAGTGAGAACAAGTGCAAAATAGAAGCTCATTATTTAGAATAATAAGTGCCTATCTATGAAACTCTATCAATTTCCAATCTGTCCATCTCCTTCTCTCCTAATAGATATCATTTTACGAGAACAGCCTAAAGATCTGTTACCATTTTGCAGCTTTGTATACGTATCACTTCTCACCCATTGTTTGATCACATTTGTATGGATTTTTACAATAATACATTTCTCAAGAGGGAAAACCAGTATGTTGTTTCTGTTTATGAACAGAATGTAATATGATCTTTAGCTTGTAAAATTGTGATACATGTTCATTGTTGTCCCCAAAAACATGAGCATTTCTTACACTACTTCAGCCAAGGGCCTCACCAACAGTGAGTTCTGATAAATTCCAGTTTTAGCAACAGCCATGAGCTTTCCGAAGCAGTATTTTTAACTGTAAGCACAATACACAGAGGATAGCTAGAATTTGCTCATCATGTGAACAGAAACTTTATATCCATTAGAAAGCAGCTCTTGACTTCTTTCCACTCCCCAGCTCCTGGTGACCACCATTCGGTTTTCTGCTTCTGTGCATGTACCTCAGATAAGTGGAATCTTGAGTATTTTTCCGTATGTGTCTGACTTCCTTCACTTAGCATAATGTTCCCAAGATTCATCTCTGTTGCACATACAAGCGTTTCCTGCTTTTTATGGCTGAATAACATTCCATTGTGTGAATATACCACATGTTGTCCTTCCTTCCCTTCCCTCCGTCCTTCCTTTCTTCCTTCTCCTTCCTCCCTCCCTCCTTCTCTTTCTCACTCTCTTTCCCTCCTTTGTTCCATCCATTCTCACTTCCTCCCTCCCTTATTTTTCATTTTCTTTTTCTTTCCTTCTTTCTCCCTTCTCTCCATTCCTTCTTTTCCTCCACTCCTCCTTTAGTCCACTTGTCTTTCCTTCTTTTTGACAACATTGAAGATCTACCCTCCAAGATCTACCATCGAAGCAGATTTGTATGTAAATCTGTATGTGAATTACAAATATGTAATACAAGGTTGTTAACGAGCATCACATTGCTATAGATGACCTCTCCAGAACTTGTCAAACTGCAGCCTTGGATTCTTTAGCCAGTACCAGTCGATGTCCTCCTTCTGGTCCCTGGCAACTGCCATTATACTGTCTGGTTCTATGAATTTGACTGGTTTTGATTTCACATATATGTGAGGTGATGCAGTACTCATCTTTCTCTGTGTGGCATATTTCACTAAGCACAGTGTCCTCCAGGTTCATTCACTTTCTTGTGCATGGACGGATTTCCTTTAAGGCTGAGTAATATCCCTCTGTGTGTGTGTAATCATTTTTTTTAATCCTCTCATCTACTGATGAATATTTAGGTCATATTTATACTTTGGCTGCTGTGAATAATGCTGCAGTGAACATGGGTGTGCAGATTTCTCCTAGATACTCATTTCATTTCATTTATATGTGTACCTAGAAGTAGGACTACTGGATCACAAGGTAATTCTATTTTCTTTTTGCAAGAACTTCCATACCAATATACCTCATGGTTGTAACAGTTTCCATCCCCACCAAAAGTGTACAAGAGGTTCCTTTAATTCCACAGACTCACCAATATTTGTTACCTTGGTCATTTTTATAGTAGCTGTCTTTACTGGTGTACGGTGATATCTCGCTGTGGTTTCGATTGGCATTTCCCAGATGATTTTTGATGCTGAACAGCTTCTTAAATATTGGTTGGCCATTTCTGTGGCTTCTTTGCAGAAAAGTCTATTCAAATCTTTTGGCCATTTTTAAAGAAGGTTATTTGGTTTCTGCTTTTGAGTTGTAGGAATTCCTTAAATGTTTTTGGAAATTAACTTCTCATCAGAAAGGTGGTTTGCAGATACTTTCTCCCATTTTGTTGGATGTCTTTTCACTCTGTTGAGTACTGTTATTTGCATAAATATGCTTTGATAAAATCCCACTTTCTAGCCCTGATACACACTTAAGTTACTGTATTTGTACTTCTGGTCTCACAAAACTGATATATTCATTCAAGTTTGCTAATCTTTGTTTTTGGTACCTTAGTCATTCCTCCAGTTCCTGCTGAAATACTACATTCTTCAGAAATCCTTCCATAACTTAGTCATTATTCTTGCTCTTTAAACATCCTGTAATATATTGATTTTTTTTTGCCTCTGTGTTTGGTCTTTGCAGCTCAATTGCAAGACCTTGTATTGGCAGGTCCATGAATTACACGTTTTTATATTCTACCAGGTCCTCCATAGAGTAAACACTATAATAATATTAATCACAATAACTAGCTTTTATTTCCTTTTTATTACATGCCAGAGAATAGTGAAAAATTTCTGGTGGATTGTTACAAATGAGTAACGTGAAAGGGCACTTACTTTCTGAATTGGACAATAAAAATTAAACGCTTGGACAGCTTCCAGGAGTTGCCAGTTAGAATTCTATGAATACTGCATGGCTGTTTATACGGACTAATGGACAGATTACACTTCATGGAAAACAGTATCATTCTCATCCCTGTTCTGCCATTGTGGGCAATGTAGCTGGCTTTCATAGATCTGCAGCCTCTACCTCTTCATATCCATCAGCTGAATGCTATCTCCCCAGACCCTGGATAAGGAAAGTTATACTCCACGCATAACAGAGAATCTCTCTTCTTCTTTTCTATCTTCTGGTACAGCTGTGCCAACAATGCTGACTAGGAGAATGCTGTACACAGCTTCTGCTCAGAAGATACCATAATCCTTACATCTGCACATATGTGTAAGGTGTAAGGACTTTGTCTTTACTTAGCTGACAGCAGTGCTCATGTACGCAGAAATGTGAACCCTACCTATATGCCACAGGAAGGTAATCAGAGGCTGAATTTATGCTAACACTGCGGGAGTCTGAGCTCAGGCCTACTGGAGCCAAGGCAGTGTGGGTACTGGGCAGATATAAAGAATGTACAGAAGCTGCTGGACTCTGTCTGGTGGGTCTAATCTCACTGAAGGCATCTTATATCAGTTAGATCAACTGAGTAAGAGGAAGCAATTAGAAATTGTCTCCATTAATTCAAACTGTGTTTCATTGCTCACAAAAGATCGGTTTCCTTAGTAGGTGATGCTGTGTTTTGAGAACGTGAAGCAAAATTACCTTCTTCCCATACTGAAATGGTGTGGAAATCCGATGATTTCTGAGTGCTCAGACCAGTGTCAGAAGCACACTGTCAAAAACAAGAAAATTACAGAAAATATCCTGTAAGAAACATTACCTTTGTTTTGACATCTGTTAATATAGATAGATAAAAAATATAACATAGATTTTTGGGTGTTTGGTTTTGGTTTATTTTGCTGGGGAGAGGAAGTCACTTGTTTTTTTTTTTTTTTTCAAAGATTTTATTTTTTTATTTGACAGAGATCACAAGTAGGCAGAGAGGCAGGCAGAGAAAGAGGAGGAAGCAGGCTCCCTGCTGAGCAGAGAGCCGGATGCGGGGCTCGATCCCAGGACCCTGAGATCATGACCTGAGCCGAAGGCAGAGGCTTTAACCCACTGAGCCACCCAGGCGCCCCGAGGAAGTCACTTATTTATTAAAAGTTTTTATTGAAACGTTTTGGGAAAACCATTTCCTCTTTCTTCATAAAGCTCTTTTTATAGCAACTTGTGTTGCCATCGTAAAGCAACGGGAAATATGTTTGGTATTCAGATCACACGAAGGCTACTGGAAGAGAAGGCCCTTGGCTCTAGCTATGAATTACTGAGTGACAGCCTACTCCAAAACACGACAGCTGACAATAACCACTGTCTGACGCGTTGGTGGGTCAGGAATTGAGTCAGGGCTCAGCCAGGTGGTAGTTCTGCTCCGTGTGTCATCAGAGGTCCTGGAATGCTGTCTGTCTCCTTTCTTGGTCTTGCTTTCTAAAAGTCATAAGGTTTGCATTAGATGGATTAAGTTACACATAAATTAATAACTTGGTGCTTGTTTTATATCAGACACAGCTGTAGGTCCTAGAGAACATAGAAGAATCAAACAAGATTTGTGTGCTCAAAACCTTGAACAGTGTGGAGGTTGGGGATGCTGACCCTCTAGGCTGTCAGAAGTTCACATATAACTTGCGCTCCCCCCTCCCCAGAAACTTAACTAGTAATATCCTACTGTTCTGATAACATAAATAGTTGACAAGAACATTTTACATATTACATGTATTATATACTGTATTCCTACAATAAAGTTGAAGAAAATGTTAAGAACATGATATGGCTGAGAAAATAAATTGACAGCACTATACTGTATTTACCGTAAAAGAAAACTGTGTACGCATGGACTTGGGTAGCTGAAATGCATTTCATGCAGGGTCATCTGTATAATGAACAAGACAGATATATAATTTGTTAATAATATAACATAGTGACAGTTTTTTTTTTGTTTGTTTGTTTTTTTACTCTTAGGCCTTACTTGTGTATTGAATTAAGCTATAGGGGAAAAAAATGAAATGTTAATGGGAATATCAAACATGAAAGGTTTCAATTTTTGTTAATAAATAATCTTTTATATGTCCTTTAATTAGAAAAAATAATGTGGCCTGTGGTAGTTGGTCTGAGTTTCACGATTTGTAGAATTGAGCACTGAACCTGCTTATTTTTTTCTGTGTCAGCAGCAAAGTCTAATGTTAGACCTTTCTTGATACTTTGCTATCAAAAGTAATGATGAGAGAAATTTAGAGCAATCAACTCTTTGATAATTATTTCCAAAGTTATACTCATTGATTTTTTTTTTAATGATTTACTTATTTATTTATTTGACAGAGAAGGAGAGACAGAGAGCATAAGTAGGCAGAGTGTCTGGGAGAGGGAGAGGGAAAAGCAGGCTCTCCACTGAGCAGGAAGCCCAATGTGGGGCTTGATCCCAGGACCCTGGGATCATGACCTGAGCCAAAGGCAGCCGCTTAACCAACTTGAGCCACCCAGGTGCCCCCCATTGATATTTTTAATTTTAAAACTAATACCCTCTGTCATAATATTAAATCATAAAATTTAAATATTAATATTAAATCATATTAAACCAAAATCAATAATAAATGTAACAAATACAAAGACTTTCAGAGTGTTGCCACGTCCTAAGACATGTTATTAGGCTATAACCATTATTAATTCAACTTCTAAATCATATGTATTGTTAAATGTTTCAATATTACTCTTTCTTTGGGACACTGGGAAATTATATTAAAAAATAATTGGGTACTGTCCCAACATACTTCAGAAACAACATTATAATTAAAATAACCACCATGGCAACTTGGATAATTAATGCTTAGTACCAAATTTCCTGGCAGTTACCTGTTTTCATATGCTTTTCTTGTCAAGCCCCTAGTTTTCTCATGATTGGAACTCTCCCTATATTACACAACCTAACTTGCCTAGTCTGCAAGATAACAACAGCACCTTTGGGAGAGAGAGCCATTTTGACCCTCTTGAATTTATTGGCTGACGATGACGGACACTATATGAAATCGTGGCCTAAGTTACCTTTCGGCTACAGGGGAACGTCCTTCCCAGGTGTCCCCCTAGCAAAGAGTACAGACTAGGGATGTGAACGAAATCCCCAGACATCAACACTCAGAGCTCCTGCTTCCTTAAGTGTTCATCTTGTTACATTCTTTGCTTTATCATCTTTGCATAAAATTTCCCTTCATCCTCTAAGATATGAATCACTTCCCCCTTCTCTTGCCATGGCCACTAGTCTGTGTAGAAATACAAGCACATTCTGTCTGCATCTTCTTGCTCTGTATCTGTGGCCTTTTGGATTCTTGGATGGGAAGCCTATCCTTCCAGCTGAGATGGGGGAAAAAGTCTTAAAGACCACATCCTTTTTTTTTTTTTTAAGATTTTATTTATTTATTTGACAGAGAGAGAGATCACAAGTAGGCAGAGAGGCAGGCGGAGAGAGAGAGAGGAGGAAGTAGGCTCCCCTCAGAGCAGAGAGCCCGATGTGGGGCTCGATCCCAGGAACCTGGGATATGACGTGAGCCAAAGGCAGAGGCTTAACCCACTGAGCCACCCAGGCACCCCAACACCACATCTTTTTATATGATAAAGGTTAAAAGAAAAACTGCAGTTTTTTAAAAATTTATTTTAGTAAATGCCATATTTCATACATTTTAATAGTTGAAGGTTAAAATCTTAGCTCCAACACTTTTATAACCTTGAGCAAATCACTTAACCTCTGAGTTTGTTTCTTGTTTGAGAAATCTGGGCTAATAAAAATCCTTACTTAACTGAGTTGACATAAAGGTTAACTTGATCAGTGTACAAACAAGTGGTACCTGATACAGAGAAGAAATACAGCATGTGTTCCCTCCCAGTAGTAGTAATGTATTAAGGATAACAAATGGCTAGTAAATACTCTTTTACTCCTATGTATGAAATTGAGCCTTTAAGGATACATGACATTTGGGTGCCTAGGTGGCTCAGTCAGTTAAGCATCTGCCTTCAGCTCAAGTCATGATCCTGGGGTCCTGGGATCAAATCCCACATGGGGCTCCCTGTTTAGCAGGGAGTCTGCTTCTCCTTCTCCCTCTTCCACTGCCCCTCCCCTCTGCTCAGGCTCACTCTTTCTCTGAATAAATAAAAATTTTATAAAGGATACATGATATTTATGTGTAAGAATGAAAGAAAATATTTTAGTTTTCATAAATGGATATCTAGCCAACAGTCCTTATGGTCCACCATTAGGTCGTGTACCAGTTGGTGAGAGTGACTACTCTAGGTTTGCCGCTCATGACTTAGAATCTTGAGATGCTACAAGAAGAGTTCTAGGGGTAACCCCGGAGGTTTGCTGATGAACTGCGGAAGCTGGAAATCCCACCGAGGTGGTGTGCCACAGCCAGGCAATCAGAGACTGACTAGTACAGACCCTGCACTTCTGTAAGAACTTAGTCACTACTGAGATTTCTGCATGTAGTTCAGGCTAGGGACAGTCATCTCTAGTTCCCCCCAGGAAGTCAAGCCTGCAAAGTCAGCAGAAGTGTATCTTGCTCCTCTGTGACAGATTGAGTAAAAGTGTCTGGAGGACAAAGTTTCTACTTTTCCACTTTCCTCCCTGCATTGCCACCATAGTTCCAGAGTAACTACGTGGTTTTAGGTTTAAAGGATTATACTCACATTTTGGGCCAGCATCTATGCCTTTTGTCTAACACTAAGACTTTGGCACTAAATCCAGCCCCAGTGACCCATATCCAAATTTTTGGTAAAGGATTTCGTCCTCTGTGATCTGAAGTCCTTTCCTCTGTGGGACTTTAGATATATCCTGCTTATATCCTTGAAATATCAGTAGTGGTACCTGAAGTAGTCTTTTGTTTCTTTGGGGACAATTAAGTCCCCATTCTATATTTTAGTCATAACAGTAGTAAAGTGCATGTTATCATTTCTTAAAAGATTTTATTTATTTATTTGACAGACAGAGATCACAAGAAAGGCAGGTGGAGAGAGAGAGAGAGGGAGAAGCAGGCTCCCCGCTGAGCAGAGAGCCCAATGTGGGGCTCGATCCCAGGACCCTGGGATCATGACCTGAGCCGAAGGCAGAGGCTTAACCCACTGAGCCACCCAGGTGCCCAGTGCATGCTATCATTTTAACTTGCTCTGGTTCAAACATGTGGTATTCTTTTATATCTACGGTTTATCAGTCTGGAACCCTTTAAAACAAAGATTGAAACAATATTCAATGATGGAGATGATGAGAGAAAACCTTTGGGTGTTCCCAAAATGGAATACCATAGAGTAATAAAGTTAAATTTACACTGGCTAATGTGAAGGTGTTACCATGACAGATCAGTTGAAAAGAGTGTGGCACCGAAAGGCAGAAACAGATAACCCCAATTATTGCAACTTCACAGAATTTTCTATGTGTGAGTTTAAATATGAACAGTGACACTACTAACAACAATAACATTTATTGAACATCGCTATGCCTGGCTATGCAGGAAGCATTTTACATTGTTTATCTTAATCACTCTTGATGCTAACCTTATGAAGTCATATGTGGGAAAAACAAACCCTAAAATTTAATAAGGCTAAAATACATGCAAAAGTACTCCAAGCTATTGAGTGGTAGAACTAAGACTTAATGAGGTAGTAAGATCTCAGGGCTCATACTTTATTTTTTTTTAAGATTTTATTTATTTACTTGACAGAGAGAGAGAGAGAGATCACAAGTAGGCAGAGAGGCAGGCAGAGAGAGAGAGAGAGGGAAGCAGGCTCCCTGCCCAGCAGAAAGCCTGATGTGGTGCTTGATCCCAGGACCCTGAGATCATGACCTGAGCCAAAAGCAGAGCCACTGAGCCATCCAGGTGCCCCAAGGGCTCATACTTTCAAATTTCAGTGGAGACTGAAACTTTCAGGGATAACCTATTCATGAATTTACATTAACTATTATTTTCCTTAATTGTTTTTCTCATATGTTTGATGAGCATGTGTCATAACATGACATGCTTTCTTCGGGAATCTAGAAGTCCTAAGAATCACTACTTTGTTCTTTTGTTCACAAATTATCCAATTATTCATGCATTTTCGAAAAAGAGCCAGGATTAAGATGAAGCGGATCGGGCTACTATTTCACCATACCTTGTTTCACTTCTCCTACTTAACATGACAAAATGGCTGCTGATGGTACATGCGTGCATTCATGCATACATTCTTTGACTAGATGTATTTATTGTGCACCCATTCATGTTGGGTGGTGTTCCAGGCAGTGGGGATAAAGAAATCTATACAAGAGGTTAGATGTCTTTTCTTGTGAAGCTTATACTCTGGTGGAAGGAAGCGGACAATAACAGAGTCATGGGAATGAAGTCTGTATTTCTTGATCATTAAGGTAAACAAAGCAGAATTCCGTGACAAAGATTAAGTAAGGAGTAGTGACTGGATGGCTGAGCAAAGCTTTTCTGGAGATGTGATGTTGCACAATGAAGTGAATGTTTAGAAACAGCCAGTCCACAATGCCTGGGTAGCTCACTCAGTTAAGCTTCTGCCTTCTGCTCAGGTCAAGATCCTAGGGTGATCTCGAGCCCTGAGTCGAACTCCCTGGTACTTCTCCCTCTGCCTGCTGCTCCCCGCTTGTGTTCTCTCTCTCTCTGTGTCAAATAAGTAGATAAAATCTTAAAAAAAAATAGATCCAGCCCTGCAAAGGTGTGCTGGATGAGCATTTCAGAGAGAACACAGAGCAAAACATAAAATCCCTTAATTACAAATGGATTTAGCAATTTTGACTTAATCTCTCACCTTCGGTTTTGTCCTGCAGGGCTGTGAAGAGATAGGAAAGATGGCAAGAAAGGCCTTAAACATGATCAGGAGTACCTCTTTGTTAGAAGTTTAAGGTTAAAACAAACACGGTGCTGCCAATGATTCGCTTCTTGGAGGAAATTAGGTCGTTCTTGCCATAATCAAAGGAGAAAGAATTTCAACATGCGGAGCACTCCACATTAACATAAAAACCAAAATTCTGGCAATGTATCAAGAATGTGATAAAAATTAAACAAAGGGAAGCATGTAAAAGCTGTCCTCATTATTATTGTGCATTAATTCTTTTGTTCAGTTATACTGGCAAAAAGACTTTAAAAACCAAGCAGATTAATGATTCTTAAAGTTTAAGCTCCTTTATCTTCAAACTACAGAATGATGTGTGCTCTGCCTCCATCTGGTCTTACTGCTTTTTATCTTATTTGTCATCATGTATTTGGTATTCAGTGATTTCAGCGAGGAGCAATTCTTTAGCAAAAAACTTCACTGTTTCCAGCATAATGAATGAACATACCACAGTTCAATACAGGCTTTGAAATATGCTTTTTACACCGGTGGAATTGCATGGAGAGTCTCACCTGTTTCACATGTGGCTTGGTTTTGACCCTCCTCCCAATATGGTCTGGTTGATCTTGCAGAAAGGACTATGTTTTCTAACTTGGAACTTGAGAATTTCTCATTGACAAAGCCTGATGCAAATCATTTCTGCCCATCAGTGACCTAGAGTATATGAATTCCTTCTTGGTTATTTTAGCCTCAAGCACTGAGTTGTGTTTTTCTTACTCTGTGGATTATATGTTGCTCATGTTTTTTTTTTTTTTTAATGCCAGTACACCATACGTTTCTCTTTTTTGTGTTATTTTTTTCCTCTTCTACTGAAAAATAATGGAGATACATCACTGTGTATGTTTAAGGTGTACAGCATGGTGGTTTGATTTACTTATATTATGAAATGATTGCCACAATGGGTTTAGCTCACATTCATTATCTCATATAGATACACTGAAAGGGAAAGAAAAAAATGTGTTTGCATGATGAAATCTCTTAGATCTGTTGTTTTAAAAACATTGCTATAGGGATGCCTGCCTTTGGCTCAGGTCATAATCCCAGGGTCCTGGGGTTGAGCCCAGCATCATTCTCCATGCTCAGCAGGGAGCCTACTTCTCCCTCTTTCTCTGCCCCTCTCCCTGCTTGTGCACACACTCTCTCTCTCTCATATAAATAATTTTTTTAAAAAGCAAAAATTAAAACATTCCTGTATGTCATAGATCAGTGTTACCCCTAGTGACCATGTACATTACACCTCCATTACTCTTTTATCTTATTACTGGAAGCTGGGACTTTCTGAAGACATTTTTCCAGTTCCTCCTCCCCATATACCCCTCTGCTGGGAATAGCAAATCTACTATCTTCTACTATGAGTGTGGTGTTTTGTTTTATTTATTTATTTAGTTAGTTACTTAGTTTTAGATTCCCCATTTAAGAGAGATCCTAGAGGTAATGCCTTTCTCTGGCTTATTTCACTTAGCATGATGTTTTCAAGGTCCATCATGTTGTAAATGGGAGGATTTCCTTATTTTTCTATAGTTGAAGAATATTCTACTGTATAAACACATGACAGCTTCCTTATATATTCAGCTATTAATGGACATTTAGGTTGTTTCCATGTTTTGGCTCTTGTAAGATAACGCTTCTGTGAACATGGAGTGCAGATATCTTTTGGAGTTAGTGTTTTTCAATTCCAGAAATGGAATTCCTGGGTCATATGATGCTTCTGTACTTAATTTTGAGCAACATCATTACTATTTTCCACAGTGGTTATACTTTTTCACTCCCACCAATAATGCACATGGGTTTCCTTTCTCTACATTCACACCAGCATTTTTATTGCCTATTTTTTGATGGTGTCCATTCTAACAAATGTGAGGTGATATTTTATGGTGGTTTTAATGTGAATTTCCCTGATGACTAGTAATATAGACTATCTTTTCTTGCACCTCTTGGTCATTCATATCTTTTTTTTGGAAAAATATCAATTCATGTCCTTTTCCCAATCTTAATTGGAAGTGGAATTCTTTTGGTTTTCGTTTTTTTTGCTTTTGAGTTGTTTGAATTAATTGTATATTTTGAATATAAAACCCTTAGTAGGTAGATGATTATAATTTTCCCAGTTCCATAGGTTTTTTCATTTGTTGATGGTTTCTTTTGCTGTGCAGAAGCTTTTTAGTTTGATGTAGTCCCACCTCCTTTATTATTGCTTTTGCTGATTTTGCTTTTCAAATGCTGTCCAAAACACTATTACCAAGACTCAAGTCAAGGATCTTTATTTCTGTGTTTTCTTCTATGAATCTTATGTTTTCAGGTCTTAACTTGGTGTTGTGGTATGAGATAGGGGTCAAGTTTCTTTTGTGTGCATTGAAGTTTCTACTGCATGTAAATATCCAGTTTTTCTCCATTAAGTATTTTATTTTTATTTTTTAAAAAATTTTATTAACATATAATATATATTTGCTTCAGGGATACAGGTCTGTGAATTATCTTTCACAATTCACAACACTCACCATAGCACATACCCTCCCCAGTGTCCATCACCCACCCACCCACCTCATCCCTCCCATACCCCTCCCCTCCAGCAATGATCAGTTTGTTTCCTGAGATTAAGAGTCTCATATGGTTTGTCTCCCTCCATTGAGTAATTTTGACTCCCTTATCAGTATCAGTTGATTATATATACATGAATTTATTTCTAGGTTCTCAAATCAGTTCCATTGGTCTATTGTTTGTTTTTATGCCAGTACTATATTGTTTTCATTATTACAGCTCTATATGTAGCTTGAATGTATGTGTAGTACTTCCTGCTTTGTTTTTCTTAAAATATGTATGGCTATTTAGGGTCTTCTGTGGTCCTATACAAATCGGAGGACAGGTTTTTTCTACTTCTGTAAAAAAATGTCCTTGTAGTCATGTCAGGGATTGCACTGAATCTGTAGATAGCTTTTGGCTGTAGAGACATTTTACCAATATTAATTTTTCTGATTAATAAGCATGGATATGTTTCCTTTTTATTTACACGGCCTTCTATTTCTTTTAGCAGTGTCTTCAAGTTTTCAGAGTAGAAATCTTTCATATCCTTGATTAAATGTATTTCTAAATATTTTTAAGTGTGCTATTATAAATGGGATTTTAAAAAAATTCTTTTTGAAATAATTAGTTGTTAGTGTGTAGAAATGCTACTGATTTGGTTTGTTAATTTTCTTTCTTCAATATACCTAAACTTGCTGACTAGTTATAATGGTTTTTTGGTGGAGTCTTGAGGATTTTTTTTTAATTCTTTTTTAAATTTTATTTTTTATAGACATATAATATATTTTTATCCCCAGGGGTACAGGTCTCTGAATCTCCAGGTTTACACACTTCACAGCACTCACAGCACATACCTTCCCCAATGTCCATAACCCCACCCCACCCTGAACCCCCCTCCCCCCATCAACCTTCAGTTTGTTTTGTGAGATTAAGAGTCACTTATGGTTTATCTCCCTCCCAATCCCATCTTGTTTCATGTACTCTTCTCCTACCCCCTTAACCCCTCATGTTGCAACTGCTCTCCCTCATATCAAGGAGATCATATGATAGTTGTCTTCCTCCGATTGACTTATTTCGCTAAGCATGATACCCTCTAGTTCCATCCACGTCGTCGCAAATGGGAAGATTTCATTTCTCTTGATGGCTGCATGGTATTCCGTTGTGTATATATACCACTTCTTCTTTATCCATTCATCTGCTGATGGACATTTAGGTTCTTTCTATAGTTTGGCTATTGTAGACATTGCTGCTCTAAACATTCGGGTACATGTGCCCCTTTGGATTACTATGTTTGTATTGTTAGGGTAAATACCCAGTAGTGCAATTGCTGGGTCATAGGGTAGTTCTATTTTCAACATTTTGAGGAACCTCCATGCTGTTTTCCAGAGTGGTTGCACCAGCTTGCATTCCCACCAACAGTGTAGGAGGGTTCCCCTTTCTCCGCATCCTCGCCAGCATCTGTCATTTCCTGACTTGTTAATTTTAGCCATTCTGACTGATGTGAGGTGATATCTCATTGTGGTTTTGATTTGTATTTTCCCTGATGCTGAGTGACCTGGAGCACTTTTTCATGTGTCTGTTGGCCATCTGGATGTCTTCTTTGCAGAAATGTCTGTTCATGTCTTCTGCCCATTTCTTGTTTGGATTATTTGTTCTTTGGGTGTTGAGTTTGCTAAGTTCTTTATAGATTTTGGACACTAGCCCTTTATCTGATATGTCATTTGCAAATATCTTCTCCCATTCTGTCAGTTGTCTTTTGGTTTTGTTAACTGTTTCCTTTGCTGTGCAAAAGCTTATGATCTTGATAAAATCCCAATAGTTCATTTTTGCCCTTGCTTCCCTTGTCTTTGGCGATGTTCCTAGGAAGATGTTGCTGCGGCTGAGGTCGAAGAGGCTGCTGCCTGTGTTCTCCTCAAGGATTTTGATGGATTCCTTTCTCACACTGAGATCTTTCATCCATTTTCAGACTATTTTCATGTGTGGTCTAAGGAAATGATCCAATTTCATTTTTCTGCATGTGGCTGTCCAATTTTCCCAACACCATTTATTGAAGAGGCTGTCTTTTCTCCATTGGACATTCTTTCCTGCTTTGTCAAAGATTAGTTGACCATAGAGTTGAGGGTCTATTTCTGGGCTCTCTATTCTGTTCCATTGATCTATGTGTCTGTTTTTGTGCCAGTACCATGCTGTCTTGATGATGACAGCTTTGTAATAGAGTTTGAAGTCCGGAATTGTGATGCCACCAACTTTGGCTTTCTTTTTCAATATTCCTTTGGCTATTCGAGGTCTTTTCTGCTTCCATATAAATTTTAGGATTATTTGTTCCATTTCTTTGAAAAAAATGGATGGTATTTTGATAGGAATTGCATTAAATGTGTAGATTGCTTTAGGTAGCGTAGACATTTTCACAATATTTATTCTTCCAATCCAGGAGCATGGAACATTTTTCCATTTCTTTGTGGCTTCCTCAACTTCTTTCATGAGTACTTTATAGTTTTCTGTATATAGATTCTTAGCCTCTTTGGTTAGGTTTATTCCTAGGTATCTTATAGTTTTGGGTGCAATTGTAAAGGGATTGACTCCTTAATTTCTCTTTCTTCTGTCTTGTTGTTGGTGTAGAGAAATGCAACTGATTTCTGTGCATTGATTTTATATCCTGACACTTTACTGAATTCCTGTACAAGTTCTAGCAGTTTTGGAGTGGAGTCTTTTGGGTTTTCCACATATAGTATCACATCGTCTGCAAAGAGTGATAGTTTGACTTCTTCTTTGCCGATTTGGACGCCTTTAATTTCCTTTTGTTGTCTGATTGCTGAGGCTAGGACTTCTAGTACTATGTTGAATAGCAGTGGTGATAATGGACATCCCTGCCGTGTTCCTGACCTTAGCAGAAAGGTTTCCGTTTTTCTCCATTGAGAATGATATTTGCGGTGGGTTTTTCATAGATGGCTTTGATAATATTGAGGTATGTGCCTTCTATCCCTACACTTTGAAGAGTTTTGATCAGGAAGGGATGCTGTACTTTGTCAAATGCTTTTTCAGCATCTATGGAGAATATCATATGGTTCTTGTTCTTTCTTTTATTAATGTGTTGTATCACATTGATTGATTTGTGGATGTTGAAGCAACCTTGCAGCCCTGGAATAAATCCCACTTGGTCGTGGTGAATAATCCTTTTAATGTACTGTTGGATCCTATTGGCTAGTATTTTGGTGAGAATTTTTGCATCTGTGTTCATCAAGGATATTGGTCTGTAGTTCTCTTTTTTGATGGGATCCTTGTCCGGTTTTGTGATCAAGGTGATGCTGGCCTCATAAAATGAGTTTGGAAGTTTTCCTTCCAATTCTATTTTTTGGAACAGTTTCAGGAGAATAGGAATTCGTTCTTCTTTAAATGTTTGTTAGAATTCCCCTGGGAAACCGTCTGGCCCTGGGCTTTTGTTTGTTTGGAGATTTTTGATGACAGTTTCAATCTCCTTACTGGTTATGTGTCTGTTCAGGTTTTCTATTTCTTCCTGGTTCAGTTGTGGTACTTTATATGTCTCTAGGAATGCATCCATTTCTTCCAGATTGTCAAATTTGTTGGCATAGAGTTGCTCATAGTATGTTCTTATAATTGTCTGTATTTCTTTGGTGTTAGTTGTGATCTCTCCTCTATCATTCATGATTTTATTTATTTGGGTCCTTTCTCTTTTCCTTTTGAAAAATCTGGCCAGGGGTTTATCAATCTTATTAATTCTTTCAAAGAACCAGCTCCTAGTTTCGTTGATTTGTTCTATTGTTTTTTTTGGTTTCTATTTCATTGATTTCTCCTCTGATCTTTATGATTTCTCTTCTCTGGCTGGGTTTAGGGTTTCTTTCTTGTTCTTTCTCCAGCTCCTTTAGGTGTAGGGTTAGGTTGTGTACCTGAGACCTTGTTTCTTGAGAAAGGCTTGTACCGCTAATTATTTTCCTCTCAGGACTGCCTTTGTTGTGTCCCACAGATTTTGAACCGTTGTGTTTTCATTATCATTTGTTTACACGAATATTTTCAATTCTTCTTTAATTTCCTGTTTGACCCATTCATTCTTTAGAAGGATGCTGTTTAGTCTCCATGTATTTGGGTTCTTTCCAAATTTCCTCTTGTGATCGAGTTCTAGCTTCAGAGCATTGTGGTCTGAAAATATGCAGGGAATGATCCCAATCTTTTGATACCAGTTGAGACCTGATTTAGGACCGAGGATGTGATCTATTCTGGAGAATGTTCCATGTGCACTAGAGAAGAATGTGTATTCTGTTGCTTTGGGATGAAATGTTCTGAATATATCTGTGATGTCCATCTGGTCCAGTGTGTCATTCAAGGCCTTTGTTTCCTTGTTGATCTTTTGCTTGGATGATCTGTCCATTTCAGTGAGGGGAGTGTTAAAGTCCCCTACTATTATTGTATTATTGTTGATGTGTTTCCTTGATTTTGTTATTACTTGGTTTATATAGTTGGCTGCTCCCACGTTAGGGGCATAGATATTTACAATTGTTAGATCTTCTTGTTGGACAGATCCTTTGAGTCTGATAGAGTGTCCTTCCTCATCTCTTATTATAGTCTTTGGCTTAAAATCTAATTGATCTGATATAAGGATTGCCACTCCAGCTTTCTTCTGATGTCCCTTAGCATGGTAAATTGTTTTCCACCACCTCACTTTAAATCTGGAGATATCTTCGGGTTTAAAATGAGATTCTTGTAGGCAACATATAGATGGGTTTTGGTTTTTTATCCATTCTGATACCCTGTGTCTTTTGATTGGGGCATTTAGCCCATTAACATTCAGGTAACTATTGAGAGATATGAATTTAGTGTCATTGTATTGCCTGTAAGGTGACTGTTATTGTATACTGTCTCTGTTCCTTTCTGATCTACTAGTTTTAGGGTCTCTCTTTGCTTAGAGGACCCCTTTCAATATTTCCTGTAGAGCTGGTTTGGTGTTTGCAGATTCTTTCAGTTTTTGTTTGTCCTGAAAGCTTTTAATCTCTCCTTCTATTTTCAATGATAGCCTAGCTGGATATAGTAATCTTGGCTGCATGTTTTTCACGTTTAGTGCTCTGAATGTATCATGCCAGCTCTCTCTGGCCTGCCAGGTCTCTGTGGATAAGTCCGTTGCCAATCTAATATTTTTACCATTGTATGTTACAGACTTCTTTTCCTGGGCTGCTTTCAGGTTTTTCTCTTTGTCACTAAGACTTGTAAATTTTCCTATTAGGTGATGGCGTGTGGACCTATTCTTGTTGATTTTGAGGGGGCTTCTCTGAACCTCCTCGATTTTGATGCTTGTTCCCTTTGCCATATTGGGGAAATTCTCTCCAATAATTCTCTCCAATATACCTTCTGCTCCCCTCTTTCTTCTTCTTCTGGAATCCTAATTATTCTAATGTTGTTTCGTCTTATGATGTCACTTATCTCTCAAATTCTCCCCTCGTGGTCCAGTAGCTGTTTGTCCCTCTTTTGCTCAGCTTCTTTATTCTCCGTCATTTGGTCTTGTATATCGCTAATTCTTTCTTCTGCCTCGTTTATCCTAGCAGTGAGAGCCTCCATTTTTGATTGCACCTCATTAATACCTTTTTTGATTTCAACTTGGTTAGATTTTAGTTCTTTTATTTCTCCAGAAAGGGCTTTTATATCTCCCAAGAGGGTTTCTCTAATATCTTCCATGCCTTTTTCGAGCCCGGCTAGAACCTTGAGAATTGTCATTCTGAACTCTAGATCTGACATATTACCAATGTCCCTATTGATTAGGTCCCTAGCCTTCGGTACTGTCTCTTGGTCTTTTTTTTTGTGGTGAATTTTTCTGTCTTGTCATTTTGTCCAGCTAAGAGTATATGAAGGAGCAATAAAATACTAAAAGGGTGGCAACAACCCCAGGAAAATATGCTTTAGCCAAATCAGAAGAGATCCCAAATCATGAGGGGGGAGAAAGCGGATAAAAAGGTTCAGGAAAAAAAAAAAGAAAGAAACAATTAAAAAAAGAAAACCAATAAAGAAAAAATATAAAAAGGAATATATATATATATACATACATACATATTAGGTAAACTACTTAAAAAACGTTAAAAAAGAAAAAGGTAAAAGTTAAAAAAATTTAGGAGAAGAGAAAATAAATTAAAAAAGAAAAAAAAAATTAAATTAACTGCAAGGCTAAAGAATCATGGGGAGAAAGCCATGAGTTCCGTGCTTTGCTTTCTCCTCCGCTGGAATTCCGCCGCTCTCCTTGGTATTGAAACTGTACTCCTTGGTAGGTGAACTTGGTCCTGGCTGGGTTTCTTGTTGATCTTCTGGGGAAGGGGCCTGTTGTAGTTTTTCTCAAGTGTCTTTGCCCCAGGCAGAATTGCACTGCCCTTACCAGGGGCCAGGCTGAGTAATTTGCTCAGGTTTGCTTTCGGGAGCTTTTGTTCCCTGAGCGCTTTCCGTAGAGTTCCAGAGGATGGGAATGAAGATGGCGGCCCCCCAGTCTCCGGCCCAGAGGAGCTGAGAGCCCGGGGCCCCACTCCTCCGTGAGCGCTCAGAGAACAGCGCCCAATTACTCCCGTCACCCTGGCTTCCGACCGTGCTCCGAGCCGACTGAGCCTGCGACCGGTTCAAGGTAACCCCGAGCTTAGAGCTCACTCCTTGACTCTGTCTCTGTAGCCGGCTTCCCTGTTCTAATACCTGTAAGCTCTGCAACACTCAGACACCCCCGATCCTTCTGTGACCCTGTGGGACCTGAGGCCACGCTGACCCCACGTGGGCTTCACCCTGGTTAAGCCTCTGGAGCAATGTCCCTCAGTGAAACAGACTTTTAAAAGTCCTGATTTTGTGCTCTGTTGCTCCGCCACTTGCCGGGAGCTGGCCCTTCCCCCACGGTCTATCTTCCTGTCGCTTTGGATTCACTTCTCTGCCAGTCCTACCTTTCAGAAAGTGGTTGATTTTCTGTTTCTAGAATTGCTCTTCTTCTTCTCTTCGATCTCCCTTTGGATTTGTAGGTGTTTGCAATCTTTAGATAAGCTATCTAGCTGATTTCCTGCTACCTGAAGTAGTCTCAGCCTGCTACTTCTCCGCCATCTTGACTCCTCCTCCCTTTTTAAAATTTTTTAAAGGATTTTCTAGGTGTGAAATCATATCCTCTGAAAATAAAAATATTTTTTTCTTTCTTTCCAGTTCTCATGCCTCTCATTTCTTTTTCTCGACTGACTGCTCTATCTAAAACACATTGTACTGTGTTGAATAGGAGTGGAGAGAGTGAGATGGCTTTCCTTGTTCCCGATCTTAAAGGAAAAACTTTCAGTCTTTTACCATTGAAGATGATATTACTTGTGGGCTTATCATAGGACTTTTATTATGTTCTTATATATTCATTCTATGCCTTTTTTGTTAGTATTACTTTATTATGAATAAGTGTGGAATATTTTCAAATGGTTTCCTTGTGTCTTTTGAGATGATAATATGATCCTTTTTCTCTTAATATGAAATAATACATTGGTTGATTTGCTTATGTCTAGCCATTCTTGTATTCCAGGATAAATCCATTTTATTATGGTGAATGGTCTTTTAACTGTACTACTGAATTCATGTGCCTAGTACTTTGCTGAGAATTTCTTCATTCATATTCATCAGGAATATTAGCCCATAGTATTCTTTTCTGACATCGTCCTTAACTGGACTTGGTATCAGGGTAATCTTGGCCTTGTGAAATGAGTTTGTGGGTACTCCCTCCTCTTTAAATTTTGGAAGGGTCTAAGAAGGATTGGGGCTAATTCTTCTTCAAGTGCTTGGTAAAATACACCAGTGCAGCCATCTGGTGATGGGCTTTTCTTTGTCAGGAGGGTTTTGGTTACTGATGCACTCCTTTCCCTAGTAATTGGTCTATTCTGATTTTCTATTTCTTTCAAAACTTCAGTCTTTGTAGGTTGTATATTTATTAGAATTTTCCCATTTGTTCTTTGTTGTCCAGTCTGTCAGCATGTGGCTGGTCATAGTAGCCCCTTATGATCCTTTCTATGTCAGTGCTATCAGTTGTCACGTCTCCTTTTTCATTTATAATTTTATAATTTGGGTTCTTTCTCTGCTTCCTTTGATTAGTCTACCTATCTTAGTCTATTTAAGGTTTTGTCAATTTTGTTAATTTCTTCCCAGAACCAATGGTGAGTTTGGTTCATCTTTTATATGGGCTTTTTTGCTTGTTCTCTATTTCATTTATTTCTGCTCTGGTCTCCATTACTTGTTCAGCTAAGCTTGGCTTACTTATTTATTTCTCCATTGCAGTGTAACCTTAGGTTGCTTACTTGGAATATTCCTGGCTTCTTAAATTCTTCCTAAGCATTTACTGTTTACAGACTTCCCTCTTAGAAATACTTTTGCAGGGCGGCCTATGTGGCTTAGTTGGAAGCATCTGTCTTCAGATCAGGTCACGATTCCAGGGTCCTGGAATTGAGACCCACATTGGGCTCCCTACTCAGCAGGAACCTGCTTCTCCCTCTGCGCTCCCCCTGCTTGTATTCCCTCTCTTGCTCTCTGTCAAATAAATAAATAAAATCTTAAAAAAAAAAAGGAAAGAAAGAAATGCTTTTGCAACATTCCATAAGTTTGGAACATTCCATGTGTTCATTTTACTTTTTTTTTTTTAAAGATTTTATTTATTTGACAGAGATCACAAGTAGGCAGAGAGGCAGGCAGAGAGAGAGGAGGAAGCAGGCTCCCTGAGGAGCAGAAAGCCCGATGTGGGGCTTGATCCCCAGTCCCTGAGATCATGACCTGAGCCAAAGGCAGAGGCTTTAACCCATTGAGCCACCCAGGTGCCCCTCATTTTACTTCTCTTAAGAAGTGTTCTCATTCCTCTTTCATTTCTTCTTTGATCCATTGGCTATTCATGAAAGTATTATTTAATTTCCATACAGTTATGAATTTTCCAACCTCTAAGAAGAGGTTGTTATTGATTTCTACTTTGATGCCACTGTGGTCAGAGAAGATGCTTAGTATGAGTTCATTCTTCTGGAATTTACAGAGTTGTTTTATGGACTAACAGATGGTCTACCATGGGAAATGTTTCATGTGTTCTTGAGGATACTATGTATTCTGATGTTGTTGAACAGAAAGTTCTATTCATGTCTGCTAGGTCTGTTTACTCTGCAAAGTTATTCAAATCCTCTGTTTCATTATTGATTCTCTGTCTGGATGGTTTATCCATTGTTGAAAGTGAGGCATTAAAGTCTCTCATTATCTTTGTATTGCTATTTATTTATCCTTTTAGCTCTGTTAGTTTTCACTGTATATATGTAGTTGCTCCAATGTTGGGAATATAGATACTCACAGTTCATAGATCTTGATAGGGTGACCACCTTATGACAGTATAATGGCCTTTTTTGGTCTATTTTTCCATTTTCAGTTTAGAGTCTATTTTGTCTGATACAAGTATAGCTATTCCTGCCTTGTGGGTTTTTGTTGTTGTTGTTGTTTTGGTTACCATTTGCTTGACATGTCTTCATCTTCCTTCTTGGTCTGTGTGTGTTTAAATTTCAACTGAGTCTCTTTAGGTGACAAAACATTGGATCTTATTTTATCTTTCAGATATTCTGTGTTTTGATTGGATAATTTAATGTTTACATTTAAAGTAATTATTTGTAAGTAACGATTTACAATGGCTAGTAATTATTTACTGGTTGCTTTGTAAATCCATTGTTCCTTGTTTCTTATCCTGCTTTCTTTGATCATATTTCAATGTCTTTTGTATCCCTATGCTTTGACTTTCTTCTCATGTCCCTTTGTATAACTGCTATACGATTTTCCCTTGTTGTTTCCATGAGGCTTACAGAAAGTATCTTAAAAGTGTAACATTCTATTTTAAGCTGAGAGCAACTCAATTTCAATGGAATTCCTAAACTTTACACTTTTACTACTTCTCCCCCTCATATTGTAGGTTATTGTTATAGTTGACATATTTTTGATATTGTATGACTAATAAAAGATTACTGTGGTCATGATTGTTTTCACTCATTCATTTTTTAATTTTCAAATTATACTTTCAGTGTATTGTGCACCACCATTATCATGTTATAGAATTTCTGTTTATATATTTACCATTGCCAGTGCTTCTTATGCTATCTTTTTTGTTTTTGTTTTTCTTCCACTCAAAGAACCATCTCATAAGGCAAGTCTAGAGTAATGAACTCCCTCAGCCTTTTTTGTTTGGAAAAGTCTTTATTCCTCCCCTTCATTTTCTGAAGGAAAGTCCCACTAAGTATAGAATTTTGGGTTGCCATTTTTTTTTTCTTTCAATATTTCGAATATATCATCCATTTCTCTCCTGGCTTAATAACTTCTGAGAAATCTGCCAACTGGTTTATAGCCCCACCCCCCATATGTAAGTTTTCTCTTCTGCTTTTAAAATTCATTTTTTATTTTTACTTTTGTCAGTTTAATTATAATGTATCTTGTTATATCCCTATTCAGGTTCTACCCATTTGAAATTTCTTGAGCCTCAAAGATCTGGGTGTTCATTTCTTTTCCTTGGTTTAGGAAATTTTCAACCATTATTGCTTTATTTTTTTTTTAAGATTTTATTTATTTATTTGACAGAGATCACAAGCAGGCAGAGAGGCAGGCAGAGAGAGAGGAGGAAGCAGAGAGCCCGACGCAGGGCTCGATCCCCGGACCCTGAGATCATGACCCGAGCCGAAGGCAGAGGCCTTAACCCACTGAGCCACCCAGGCGCCCCAGCCATTATTGCTCTAAATGTGCATTCTGACCTTTCTCCTCTTCTGGAATTCCCATGAATCAAACATAGGCATACCTCATTTTGTGGCACTATACTTTCTTGTGATTCACAGATAATGCATTTCTTTAAAGTTGAAGGAATGGGGTAACATGCATCAAGCAAATCTCCTGGTACCTTTTTTTTCCAACAACATTTATTCCCTTGGTGTCTCTGTCGCATTTCGGTATTTCAAAATATTTCACACTTTTTCGTTATCATTATATTTGTAATGGTTGTCTGTGATGAGTGGTTTTTGATGTTATTATTCTAAATATTATATGGGCATGGTCTGTGGCACCCTAAAAAATGGTGAACGTAATCATAAATCTCATATGTGTTCTGACTGCTGCATCATCCACTATCAGTCCACTCTGCCCCACTCCCTGGTCTCTCTTCTTCTCCTTGGCCTTCTTAGTCCATGAGAGATTACAAGTGAAATTAGGGTAATTTATAACCCTATATTGGTCTCTAAGTGCTCAAGTGAAAGGAATAGTCCTATATTGCTTGCTTTAAATAAAAAACTAGAAATGACTAAGCTTAGTGAGGAAGGCATGTTAAGAGCCCAGAGAGGCCCAAAGTTAGGCCTTTTGAGCCATTTCTGAGGTAGGCCTATGCATAGTTATATCCATGGAAAGAAGAAAGGAAGAAGGAAGGAAGGAAAAGGAAAGGAAGAGAGAAGGCAGGAAGGAAAGAGAAAGAAAGAAAAGAAAGAAGGAAAGGAAGATAGGCAGCACTGTAACAAGTTTAAGGATAATTGCACATAACACCTGTATTTAGCTGGCTAGGATATTTTGACATGGGTATGTGGGAAACAGGGCTACCATCTGTCCCATCATAGCAGCTTCTCTCCTATTTTCTCATCAGATACTAGAAGACAATTGACTTCTGAAGGACATTAACAATCTATAAAAATAAGGGACAAAAAAATGATAAGTACTGCCATGAGGTTGCTTACTCATTGGCTGTGTATATAAATACTTGGGTTCATTTGGACAGTCCAAACTAAGTTTGACAATGAACTACTGCTAAACACTTTTTGAAAAAGAAAATGTTATATTAACTCAGCACCCTTAATGAGGAATTGTGCCTATTATATGGCAGAAAGAACAACCCCTGGTAATCTTTTATTCGTGTAATAGTGGATCCTTTCTAAGAGTGCTTCTTAGTTATTATTCTATAAACATCTACCCCACAGTGCTTCTCCCACGTATGATGCCTTACAGTGCACAAACAGCTTCCACTCATGCTTTAAGTTTTAACTTGGAGTATCTTTGCAGTGACACAGAGACCATGTTAGCCTGCTTATTCTAAAGTTGATAGACTGGAAGCTAAATGAAGTGAGCAGCCTTTTCACACTCAGCTTCTAGGGAATAATGGGTGCAGGCTGGCCAGGCGGGATTCGATACTCAGACCATTCCAGTCTCCCAGGCAGGCGAGCCTCTGCATTGTGCTGACCTGATAGAGGCAGGCTCCGCATTCCAAGGGAGTTTGGCTCCAGATGCTTACTTGTGATCTAGTCATTAGGAACACCAAGAATTTTCCTACATAAACAACATTATACAAACTATATTGTAGGGAATTCTAATTTGACTATCCCTGTCTGTACAACTTCATTGCATTGGTAAATTACATTTCAAATTCTGGCTTTGGAACAGGGTTCTTCCCCACAAAGGAGCATTTAATGACTTAGAATTTTTGAAACATCAAATAGGGATGAAAATGGAAACTCATCCAGCCCGACAATCTTATTGTTCTGGTTTGCGACACCAAGGCATAGAGAGGATAAAGGACTTGACTTGTTTACTTTGAGTTTGCAATGCACAAAGAATGTTGGCCACAGGGGCAGAAAAGAGCTGCGGTTCAGCCTGATTCCACTGGGCCAACTGTGTGGCTTGGCTCAGGGCCAGCCATCTGAAAAGGGGTGTTTTGTTTTTTCTGTTTTTCGTTTTCATTTTGGTTTTTTTTTGTTTTTTTTTTTGAGGTGGAAGTTCTGTGCCTGTGGGGATGAGTTTGCTCAGAGTTGAGCTGTTTTCCTAATGTGCATGAAGGAACTATTTTATGTATATATGTATTCACACTGTATTGGTCCTGCCCCTTTGCTTGCTAGTAGGTCTGTGAGGGTCCTGCGCCACTGAATGTAGCTTTATGTGCTCACTGGTACGGTGCTGTAGCATTCCAGGGAACGAAGGCGGGGAAATGTGTTCATTGTTAGCTTACAGACATCTGGGGCCTTTCCAGTTTCATATTATAGCTCATGCTGTGAACAATCTCACATTCATTTGGTCATTTGATCAGTATCTGCTGATAAAAATTATCACGAGTTTTCAGTTTGCCAACACAAGAAATTTGAAAATGAGCTCGCATGGCCCCATCTCTAGAGTTTTTGATTCCGTCAATGTGGGATGGGGCCCCATAGTGTACATGGGATGACAGTTCTTAGGTCCTGCAGCTACTCTACAACAATCATGCCATTGGTGTTCTCACTGAGTGAATGTGATGGTTTCTTGCTGGCAGTGGGGATTCCTGTGGAATGGGCACCTTTAGGTTGTAAACCAACCATGAAGACTGGTCTCAGCTAGTTTGATTGATTTTGGAACTAAAGAAAAATCAGTACGTACCATAAATGTATTTTAATATTTATTTAACTTCTAAGAGTTCAGAGCCTATGTCACAGTCTATTGTCTTGGGATGTCTTGGCACATCTTGGTTTAAGTCACTGTAGCCCAGGACTGGATTGTTTGTACGTACTTAATAGGGATGGAAAGGGGGAAAAGCGGGAAGGAGGAAGGGAGAACTGGCAGTTTTAGGACCTCTTTTTGTTTGTTTGTTTGTTTTTAAGAAAGTTCACATTCTTTTTTTTTTTAAGATTTTATTTATTTGACAGACAGAGATCACAAGTAGACAGAGAGACAGGCAGAGAGAGAGGGGGGAAGCAGGCTCCCTGCGGAGCAGGAGAGCCTAATGCGGGGCTCCATCCCAGGGCCCTGAGATCAAGACCTGCACCAAAGGCAGAGGCTTTAACCCACTGAGACACCCAGGCGCCCCAGTTTTAGGACCACTTGAGCTCACCTCTCACTATTAAACATGGGACACGGGAAAATCACCAGCCCCTCTTGTCCAAAGACCCCTCCCTCCTCTCTCTGCATGCCCTCTGACTTTACTCTGAGAACCTGCTCAGAGTGAATCTAGCAGAAAATGAGGTTAGTCATCAATACTTTTTGGTTATTAATGCAATTTCCATACTATCAATGGAAAAAAAGTTTGTACTTAGATCTTTTTGTTTTATGCACTCAAAACAGTATTAACCTTTTTTTTTAAAGGGTAGATGAAGGTTTCAATAACTAACAACTCAAAGAAGTTTTTTGTGGTTTCCATTTAATAGTTCTGAAAATAAAGCAAAACTACAAAGAGTTTAGCTTTCAAAAGCCAAGGTCATGGTTAAGGTTATCATGGGAAAAGATTATGATGAATATGGCAAGGAATCCTCCATTATTCAGAACTGCTGGGTGTTGAGAGAATGCTCCTAAGTCGGAGTACTTCATGTAAATTTTGTTCTCTTACCAAAGCAGACCAGTAAAACTTTAAACCCACAAAGAAAATGAAAATGGTTTACAAAGTACTGTACATGAGGCTGTAATTTGTTGACAGGTGGTGGAAAAGCTGCTTCTTGCTAAACCCTGCCCTTTCCCCCCTCTGCACGCCATGTTGAAAGCCAGAAATGGGCATTTAAGCCTACAGGTGTGAGTGTCAGGGATTCCAGAATATCTGGCAGGGAAATAATACTCATAGTCCTCTCTGCCTCATTTACTACTAACCAGGAAATGGACCACATGTGAAAGTGAGAAACACAGGTCACATGTGAAAGTGTAAGCAAAAAGTTGAAGAAAGGACGGTAGAAAAGATGTCTTTCATATACTCTACAATGAAAACAATCCACAAATGAGAGAAAGTATCCGCAAATAGAACCATGTAAAGGTCTTAGTCTCTAATGTTACAATGCGTCACTGATTCCCTTGACTACCATTAAGAAAATGATGGGGGTACGACCTGCCATGTACAAATTTCAAACTATTGAGATAGGAAAGGTACAGCTTACGTCATGGAGGACCAAGTAGTTATAATACTCTTCTAAACATACATTTTCATGTCTAGAGTGATAGTTCAGTTTTTGTTAATTATAAATAATGATCCACATGGAAAAGAACTCCCAATGAGCATTAAAACCCTGGATTATTCTTTTATTACATCTTTTCTGTGTGAAGCTCATATATTAATGTATGTTCATATAATTCAGAAGATAAATGAACTATAATAAAATGAAGTAGATTATATTCACGCCTTGTTTTCTACTCCAGTCTTTTATAAATGAATGGCTAATGTTCTGAGATATTACTCTAACAAAGCACCTTTAAAACAAGAGAAGGTTGAGAAGGCATCATTCCCTGATTCCCAAGCTTTACAACACAGGCCTGAGGCAACCATATCCTTGTTGGTTACCTTGGAGACCCTTTTCTCCATCTGGAACAGTTAACCATTCCCTAGTACAGAATGGGAAGAACAGAAGGGAGATGGGAAGAGGGGGGACGCCATTGGACATTGTGCCTGTAATGATGCTGTGTTGGGAATGCTGTTGATATCATAACAAACAAAGCAAAACACACTTGATCATCTTGGGGCATTCAACATAAATTTCTGTTGAAGTTCTCAAAACAAAAACAAACCTTAGGTTTGCCAATTATCATGTGATATAACACAGTATGATAATTTATTAACTATATTGCAAATTAAAATGATGGTTCCCATCTAGGATCAGAGAACCCATTATATTCTATCTAGCCACATTGTGTTATCAACATTAATGATGGTAACTAAAAAACCATCTTTTGAGCTACTGAAGGTCATGAGGGAAACTATCTTATCCAGAGAATCAATTCTACTAGATACAAATGAGTACCAAAAATATTTTGTCATCTCTAGCTGAATGTCAACTTAAAAATATTTCTTGTCTGGGGTGCCTGGGTGGCTCAGTGGGTTAAAGCCTGTGCCTTGGCTCAGGTCATGATCCCAGGGTCTGGGATCAAGCCCTGCATCAGGCTCTCTGCTCAGCAGGGAGCCTGCTTCCCCCCTCTCTCTCTGCCTGCCTCTCTGCCTACTTGTGATTTCTGTCTGTCAAATAAATAAGTTCTCTAAAAAAAAATTCCTTGTCTGAATTATCTAACAGCTAGTGCAAGGGTTATTTCATATAAGTCATATTTCAGTGAGTCATTGCTGCTACAATATACCCTTCCAAGAAATTAGGTTGAGCAAAAACTTGGTCTTTGTTCCTCGGCAAGAGGTCTTCTGGTGAAAGAAATTTTATTTTACTTTGTTTTATTTTATTTATTTTTTGGAGAGAGTGAGAGCGAGAGTGGGCATGTGCAGGAGTCGGGGGGTGGAAGGAGAGGGAGAGAGATTATCTCAAGCAGCCTCCATGGTCAGTGAGGAACCTGACTCTGGGCTGGTCTCAGGACCCAGACACCATGATGTGAACCGAAGTCAAGCGTCAAAGACCCAACTGAGCTACCCAGGCGCCCCAAGAAATTACTGTAATGACAGAAAATGTCAGGAAGGATACCTTGAAAATGCTATTTAATTACATCTTTATTTTTCTTAATAACTTATTTCGTATTACAGTAAAATTTCTTTAGCTCAATGGATGAACAAGCCAGTTACTCTTCTGTTCCACCAAAGAGTAATACCTTCTCAAAGAAGAGAGCTTAGAAAGGGAGGGTACCACATTCTCCATATTCCCCATATTTCCAGAACTGTCCCCTAGAAACAACCATGGTCAATACCGTGGTATTTGTCTTCCTAGTCTCTCCTCTGTACAGACATATTTATGTTAACACAAAGATTCAAACTATATAATTAAGTTTTTCTCTTTTGGCAATATATTGTAATGTTTTTCCTTAACAACAAATACTCATTCATAACTTTTTTAGTTATTATAAAGGATTCATCATAGAAATGTACATTGTCTTTATGTTATATGTAACTGATGAATCACTAAATTACTTCTGAAACTAGTAATACACTATATGGTAATTAAATCAAATTTAAATAAAAATAAGTAAGTAGTAAGGGATGCTTTGTGTATTTCAACTTGGGATTTTTCAAAAAGCACCTAATTCTAAGGATATTAATAAAAAGTTATGACCTATTTCTATCTCAGTTAAACCCTTTGGAAGATCAGTAGTGATGGATGTTAAGTTCAAGCAGAAAAAGGAGAAACATCATATTGAGATTGTAGTGAGTCATCCCAGAAGAGGACAGAACAGGTGGACTCTTCAACATAAAATGATACCAGCATGACTGGTGGATTGATTCTATGACGCTGGCTCCAGAAAGCAGGGAGCTGAGTTCTGAGACTATACACTACCTCGAGAAAGCGTGTCTAGGGTCTCCTGTTACTAGCCTTAAAGATAACCAGGTGCTTTTCTTAGTGAACTGTATTCTTGCACTTATAGTAAAAAGCATCAAAGCAGACTTCTTGTTATGAATGGATTTTGCCTTACTAGAGGTTGTTCCTGAAGAAACAATTGCATTCTTCAGTCTTAAAGAACAATAAACAACATAGCATTTTTTTTTTTTTTCCTGTCGAGCAAGACAGGTATGAAATTATTTGGGGAATGGGTATATTGAATTAGACGGGCGATAAAACAATCTTGTTTCTCTTTCATTTAGAGTGTTATGCAAAGTGTCCTTGAAAATCCTACAAGCAGTCAAATATGAGGGAACACAGTGCTGAACATTAGGAGGTGAATTTACTAGACCATCTACTAAGTGATCTAAATTAGGAATGAGATAGAGATACTGGGGGCAGAGGGGAAGAAAGTAAATTAAAAAGATAAGCATACATTTTATTGATTTACCATTTACTTTGTTAAGACCATGTAATTCCAATTTTAACTTAAATCTCATATATACCCTAAGGGAACTCAAAACTCTTGTGACTTCTGTCTTCTCAAATATGTAAATATTTTTAAAGCATAGAAGTCTGTTACCAGTTGATTTGGTTTTATTATGATATCAACTTGTACATGGAACTCTGTGAACATTTACGTACAACCCACTGTGTGCCAAGTGTCAGACTTGGTTCTAGCCAGACAAGGCAACGGCTCCATCTGATTGCACTTTAAGGCTACTTGATAGCATTTTTTAGCCTTAAAGCATTTTTTCATTAAGGTATGTGCACTGTATTTCTAGACATAATGCTGTTATAGTTAGTAGTCGACATCATAGGTAAACACAATTTTGTATGCACTGAGAAACTGTGGTCACTTCAGCAGCACATTTGCTGAAATCATAGGCACTGAGAAGCCAAAAGCTTTGATTGGCTTTATTGTGATATTTTTTTAATTGTGGTGTCTGGAGCCAAATCCATGGTACCTCCAAGGTATGCATGTACTCTTGTTTTTCTGTACTGTGAGTATAGGACCCATAGGATTTTTCATTTTTTTTCCCTATTCTAATTGAATGATTAGAAATATCTAATCCTCTGGGGCAGTGATTCTTGTCTGTGTGAGTGTGTGTGTGTGTGTGTGTGTATTTTATCCTCTCTTTTTATTAACATATAATGTATTATTTGCTTCAGGGCTACAGGTCTGTAAATCATCAGTCTTACACAATTCACAGCACTCACCATAACACATACTATCCCCAATGTCCATCACCCAGCCTGGTCACTGATTCTTTCTTTTGGATGGTCAAAGCTGCTTCTAAAATTCTGTAGGCAATTACTAAATTCAGTTATTAAATCTTTCTGGTTTTCCTTTTAGTGGTTGCTGGTTTTTGCCCAAACTTGTTTTAGTCATGCCTTGTTTTCCTAACTGTGTAGTGGTCTGTGTGTTTTCTTGTTTGCCAAACTTCCTTCAGAGGATTATCCTGAATTCTTTGTCTGACAGTTCATACATCTTCATTTCTTTAGGGACAGTTGTTGGAGCTTTATTTATTGTGTTTGGTGATGTCGTATTTACCTGATTCTCTGTTTCCTTCTTTTCTTATTTGGTATCTAGATGCCCAGATACATCTTCACAAGGTTGTTCAGTTGGGTGTCTGGGCATATACGCTAATAATGTCCTGGACAGGTGGGTCTGCTCTTGTGGTCTATTTTTGGGTGAGGCATCTGAGCTCTGATGTTGGGGATGGGAGGGTATGCAGTTGGCTGTGAACAGTAGGATAGTGCTGCTGGCTTGAGTCCCTACCCAAGTGAGGCTGTATAATGGGGTCTGGGGTTGTCTGAATTCTCTGGTCAGCCTCACTAAATGGTCAGGACTGGGTACTATATTGAATAATAGAGGGAGATATGAATTTGCTTCCCTGTCCTCATAAGGCAGCAGAACCAGACCCAAAGCTTGTACAGCTCATTGTTTGAAGGTTTAAATCAGTTCAGTGGGTACTGAATTACCCAGTCTGGTGAGGCCACTGGTCTTGTACTGCATCTAGCAAAAGCCGGGGGCCATGCTCTCTACTCAAATGCCACCATAAGTAGGGCTGGTGGGTGAGCTACCCAGCTTCTTGTGTGCCCTGCTTGGGTTCCGGGGTTGTGCAGGCTGAAGGCTGTATTCATCAGTGGGTCAGGCTACAAATTACTTTCTCTGTCTGGAAGCAGCAGAAGTATCTATAGAGTCAGTAAAGCTATTGGTTTGTTGCTTTAATCCATTCTGCATCCCAAACTCTCTAGATAAATAGGGCTTTTCTCTGCAGACTATAGGATCTGTCTGTCAGACATTTATGTCAAGAAGTGCTGGTTGGGTTTTTGCAGTTTCCTGATGTCCTTGCCAGTCCTACCAGTCAGATGGAGATGAGAGACATTCTCTAGAGAGGGTAAAGCTATGTCTCTGTCCTCTTGCCTGGATGGGATGGAGATGGGCCTCTCCAAGTATCTTTAAATTTCTCCCAAAAGGGCTGGTCCATCAAGAGGGGCCAGAGACTCCCTCAGGCTTGGCTATGAATTAATCACCCTGCCTGGGCATTCCAGGGGAGTCCTCTAAGCCCTGTACTAGCTTTGCTCTAGGGGCAGTGATCTCTGCTTTCCTAACTCTCAGCTCATGCACTCCTGGCTACACACCTTCCAGATGTTCTTTTGAGCCCCTCAGGCCAGATGGGACCCAGAAGCCATAGCAGGTTGGGTCGGGTTTGAATTCACTCGTCTGGGTGGAATGGAGGGGCCACTGTAGGCAGCTCCCTTTTTTTCTAAGTAGGCTTTCCCATGAAGAGGGGTTTGGGAGCTCCCCTCAGTTGTGGGTATGAATTACTCTCCCTGTCTAGAGAGCAGGGGCACACTCTATGCCTGGTACTGGTTTTGTCTTGAGTGCAATTAGCTCTACTGACCTGCCTCTCTGCCTGAATGGAGTTTCCAGGTGCTGCTGCCAGCACCTCTGGCCAGATGTAGTTAGGAGACACTCTGCCCAGAGGGTGGGCCTGGGATTGCACCTTCCCTGGGCCTGAGCAAACCAGGTTCTAAGACCAGCAGAACCTCTCATTTGAGAATCTGAGTAAGGCAGATTTGCAGGGGGCAAGTTCCCTACCCTGAGTACACCTGTGGCTTGCTTCCACAGATGAACACAGCAGGTGGTTAGGGTTCTTTCCTGGGCACTGCAGGTGGAACTTTGTATGCCCAGATCTGAGTGTTGGGTGTTATAAGCCCCTCTCTCTTCTCCATGGCAGTGGCACTGGGGAAGTGCTTGAGCTCCACAGATGGCCCTGCAGCCCCACCATGAGACCAGAGTACGGTCACTCACAAAGTGATGTATAATGCTGAAGCAAACTAGTTGTCCCTGTGGGCTCTCCCCGCTCTCCCCACCACCACCACCACTGGAGGTAGGAGTGTCTCAGGAGAGACCTCTCCAGGTGGTGCTGCACTGCCCTGGGAGAGGGACAGTGCCCTCAGCATGTAGCCACTTCTCCTAACCTCCTAATTCCATTGGCCTTGGACTCGGTGGTGCAAAGGATTGTTTCAGCTTCACCTCCTGTGTTCTAGAATTCTCTCAGTGATGTCTTGTTCTTAAAGAGATGACAGCTGTTCTTGTGAGTGGGGGTAAAGTCAGGAATGACCTCATCATCATCTTGGTGGTGTCATTCAACCTGAATCATATTAACCCACTGTCTCTTTGATAAGCTCAAAATTGGTGAGAATATGGAAAACACTAGAAGATATTGGGTGACGAAAATAGGAAGAGTTACTGATTTAAGGAAAGTGACACACGTTTGCATGAGTTTGTACTGACATTAATCACTAGAGTCCTTTGGCTAATTTTACTTAGATGTTACCATATCGATCATATGTAAGGTATACGTCAACTTACAAACAAATAGGACTGTATAGAACCTACCCAATATATAGGGATAGGAAATTAGCATTCTCTATTTCATTGGGAACTAAATAGCATTTAGTAAAGGTGGTGCCTTTGTTACAGCTTACTTCTTCAAATGGCTAGCTGTGTCATTCACTTAGTAAATACTTACTGAGAATCTACTATGTCCCTGGCCCAGGGTTGTAGGGATAATCTGGTGGCCAAGATAAATTCCTCCCTAAATACCTTCAGTTGTAAGGAGAGCACAGACCAGTAAAGAGGCTATTAGAAAATGGCATTTGTGAAGTTAAAACTGAATAGGTACTTGGTACAGAAACAGGTTTACTCTTTCTTGCAATCAGATATTATTAAAATGAGTTTGAGGTGTGCCTGGGTGGTTCAGTCAGTTAGGCATCTGACTCTTGATTTCAGCTCGGGTCATGATCTCAGGATCCTGACAGCAAGCCCTTTCTTGGGCTCCATGCTCAGTAAGGAGACCGCTCGCCTCTCCCTTGCTCGCTCGCTCTCTCTCTCTCTCTCTCTCTCTCACACAAACACACACATATAAATAAAATCTTTCTAAAAAAATGAGTTTGAAAGAAAAGTCAAAGGTAGGAAAAAAAAAAAAAAGAAAAGATCAGATCCCTGTAGCTTTTTGTGTAGCTGGAGTGTGACAACAGAAGGTGGGAAGCAGTGTGTGATATTAAAGAGGAAAAGCTGGGTTATGTTGAAAGGGTACACTTAATGGTAGGAGTTACTCCGAGGGTATTGGTGGACAGGTTGTCAAGTTACTGAGCAGCGTCTCTTCACTTTGAAGAGAAGATCAAGCCCTATCCAGCTTTGGACCCTTATTTTCATCAAAGCCCAAGGCGTGTAACGTTTCCTGGCTACTGATGAAGGTTATCTTTATCTTGCTAAATCTGTTACTCCTTTTCACCTAGGTAGTTCTACAACTCTTCCTAACTCTTAAGGTCCTCCTACAGTTACGTAGGATATTTTACAGTAAAGAAACTTCAAGATGTATTTGTTTTAGAGGGAGAGAAAGCACCTGCATGAGTGAGGGGAGGGGCAGAGGGAGGCACAGAATCTGAGGCAGACTCCCTGGTTAGCGCAGAGCCCCGGGGCCCCTTGATCTCTGGATGCTGAGATCAGGACCTAGGCCAAGATCGAGAGCTGGCCGCTTAACTGAGTCACCCAGGCTCCCCTTAAATAAAGAAACTTCTATCATGCCACTGATTAATGGCATCCTGACTCTCGATGACTCCTTTTCCTTTTCTCTCTTTAAATCTGTGTCTTTCTTTTTCATTACATACTATGTCTTTTGTTACCAAGAGAAAATCTCATTCCTTTTTTTCTTTCCGTTTTAACTTCCTAAGAGTTAACCACTCCATTGTGGAAACACAAAGACAGTCACAAATACCAGGATCCTCTGAGATTCAGACCTGTAGTCATCTACCTTTTCCCTCTCTCACTGCTGCTCTGTCATATTGATCTTACTGGCAATTGTTTGTCTCTTCATTACAACCCAAAATCGAATATATTTTTCTTGGTCCTGGACCTACAGGGAAAAGTTAACTGACTGTCCTATTTTTTTATTGTACTGCAAAAAAATATTTCATTTGCTTTATTTATTGAAAACATTGGTCCTAGATGAGGGAGTTACCTTCTATTCATGAAGAGTTTGCTCATAAATAAGCCTGAATTATATCAAATATTTTGCCCAAATCAACTAAAAGGAATATTCTGATTTTTTCCTGTGCATATTTCTTTTTAATCGCTCTCGTCTTTGTAAAATATGAATCTCTCAGTGTACTTCTACAGTCAACTGCTGAATTCATTCTGAACATGTATTTATAAATGTCATAGTTGTTTGAATGTTCTGTTTTTCACTGTCTTCCTTGTTTTACCTGGAATTCATGCTTCATCACTCCAAAAAGATTTTGCCATACTCACGCTCTACTGCTCTTACATCTTTTCAACTCATTCAACTTGCCAAATTCTAACATAAATAGGCTCTCCATTCACTCTCTCTTAAAGTCCCACAGCAAGAAGTTGTTTAACAGATAGATTGCTCTTACCATAGGTAGATAATCTTCAAACCCAACTGAACTCAAGGGACCACACTTACCCATCATACAAAAGAGTACTAGTCAACTCATATTCCCATACATGACCATATTTGCTTGAAACTTTCTCTTTTTGTCTGTGAAAGAAAAACCGTACTGCACACTTGTTAAAATGGCAAGAGAATTTATTCCAGACTATCACAATAGGAGTAAGAGATTGAAGTCAACTCTGCCGAAACACAAGGAGAGAGATTATAAGGACCAGTGAAATCTAGGGGAAAAGTACTGAAGAACAGTGGGAAAGAAATTAGTCCATATGACTAGGCATCTATGTTTCCATTTAAAAAAAAATATATAGGGGCACCTAATTGGCTCAGTGGGTTAAGCCTCTGCTTTCAGCTCAGGTCATAACTTCAGAGTCCTGGGATTAAGCCCTGAATCGGGCTCTCTGTGGGGGGGAGCCTGCTTCCCCCTTTCTCTCTGCCTGCCTCTCTGCCTACTTGTGATATCTCTCTGTGACATATAAATGAATAAAATCCTAAAAATATATATATATATAAAATTAGTATATAATTATGAAATAATCATATAAAATAATGAAATAATCATATAAAATAATAAAAGTATATAATTATATGTAAATTACATTATAAAATACATTATAAATAGAAATACATTTCTATATAATTTGTATATTATAGAAAATATATAATTATATTTTATATAATTTATATTTATATATAATTTATGATTGTTTTTACATTATGTATAAATAATAGCTTTAGAATATATAATATAAATGTATATATTATATAATATGTATTACATTTTTTTCCCACGTACATACACACACCCTCCCCTCCTGTTGGTTTTGTTCCTCTGGAGAACCCGGAGTTGGTTATGCTAACATATGTATACATACAAATGTAGAGACACAGACAAACTTACACGTATCTACTATACTCGGTGCGGCCATGGACATGAGTGAGCTTTACGGCCCACAGTTGGAGTTAAAACCAGCCTGCTGACCAAGTGAACAGAATGGTCGTTCAAGAAGATGCCAACTACACTCCAGCTGTCTCTAGGTTGGAGGTCGAGGATGGAAGAGAGAAGCCAATCATGTCGGCTTAACTTGAGAGTTTTTTCTTCTCTGTGCAGGAGACAAAAATGGGAGGGTCTCAGTTTCCCTTTCCCCATCCTCTAGGAAACCATTTACATTTGCCTGAAAAATGTGGAGCATGATGTTTTCAGATGTGCTCTTCTTGAGATTGCTTTGGCCTTCCAAAATCTTAAATGGTTACGTAACAGATGTTAGGATTTTTGGTTCTATTTCTGTGAGAAAAGACATGGGACGTTTGATAGGGATTGTTTAGAATTTATAGACTTCTTTGGGTGGTATGGATGTTTCAATCATTTTAATTATTCTAATTTCTTTCCCTGTATTTGTGCCTTATTCAATGTGATCAGTGTCTTACAGCTTTCTTTGTGCAGATCTTTCGCATCTTTATGTTAAACATACGTAATTTACTGTCTTGGTGATTCTAGCTCAAGTTTTGTCAGTTTTGTTACTTTTTGAAGAATCAGCTTAGTTTCATTGATCTTTTTGTCTTTTTAGTCATCAGGCACCAAGTGTCTATTTATTTCCACTCTGGCCTTTGTTCTTTCCTTATATCTACTAAATTCAGGCTCTGTTTGTTCTTTCTATAGTTCCTTGATGTATAAAGTTAAGTTGCTGGAGGCTCTTCTTGTCGATGGTTGTAGGCATTCATCACGGTGTACTTCCCCATTAGAACTGCAGTTGCCTTATCTGTCAATTTTGCTAAGTTGTATTTCCCTTTTCATTCATCTCAGGTATTTTTATTTCTCTTTGGGTGGATTTCTTCATTGAGCCACTGGTCATTGCAGCATGTTGTTTTGTTGCCTAACATCAGATCTGTCCTGGAGAGTATTTTGCATACAGTTAAATATGCATATCTGTTCCTTTTGAATGGACTGTTCTCTACAGAACTGTAAAGTCCATCTGGTCTCACATGTCCTCTTAAGGCCAGTGTTTTCTTATTGATATTGTGTCTGGATGACCTATCCATTGATATAAGAGGGGTATTAAAGTCCCCTCCTATTATTATATTGCTGTCCATTTCTCCTCTTAAGTATGTAAATATTTGCTGTGTAAATTTCAGAGGTCCTATGTTCGGCACATAAATACTTACAACTGTGTGTGGTGTATTTAGAAGGAATCTGGAGAGAGCCTATCATTCATTACCATCAGGCGCCAAGTATTTCTTGGCAAGGACATTTTTATCTTTGGCAGTTTTCTGCTCACCTTGGAAAAGAGACATTAACTACCTCAAACTGCCCAAGCTCAGGCTAGAACATATTACACATGCAAAAACAAAAGACTAGGATCTCTGTCTCCGTAACAGAAGTCAAGGAACTTCATGGGATTAGGTCTCAGTGGCTCAGATCAAAGTTTATAGGCAGGTAAAGTTATTTTTGGCCTCAAAGGAGTACTCCTAAATCAGGAGGGAGGAGATCGTGCTGGGGATTTAGACTCTAGAAAGCAGACCGTGAGTCTGGTTTTCTTCTGGCTCAGTATGTGAATGAACCTTCCACGGTGTTGGGCTTGTACACCCTGATACAGACCATGGCTTGATGGAGAGTGGGTGAGCCTGTGAGTCTAAGATAAGGAAGGGGTGTGGATTGTATTACCTGTGCAAGAGTCTAAACCAGGAGAGCCTCCCAAGAACAGTTGCCCATCAGGCTTCTGAAAATGTGAAAGCTACAGTATGTGGCAGTGAAGCCTGCACCGCAGTAATGAATCACATATTGGTCATATTGTGAATCAACAGCTTGAAGTTCACAGCTGTCTTTTTTGACATTGGAAGCTTTTGAAGTAAGATTCTAAAAGTGACTAAAAGTCCCTGTGTTTTAGATCATTCAGATCAAAGCAGAGTTACTAAACCACATGCCAGTTAGGGACAACAGCCATTAATTACGAGTTAAGAAAAAAAAAACATTTTTTAAATTAACATATAATGTATTATTTGCTTCAGGGGTACAGGTCTGTGATTCATCAGTCTTACACAATTCACAGCACTCCCCATAGCACGTACCCTCCCCAGTGTCCAGCCACCCCATCCCTCCCATCCCCCTCCCCTTCAGAAACCCTCAGTTTGTTTCCTGAGATTAAGAGCCTCTTATGGTTTGTCTCCCTCCCTGGTCCCATCTTCATTTTTCCCTCCCTTCCCCCCACGAATGCCCACCCTGCCTTTCAGATTCCTCATATCAGAGAGATCATATGATAACTGTCTTTCTCTGATTGACTTATTTCACTCAGCATAATACCCTCTAATTCCATCCATAACATTGCAAATGACGAGATTTAATTTTTGATGGCTGCATACTATTCCACTATATATATATATATATATATATATACACACACACACACACACACACACACACACACACACACATACATATGTCACATTTTCTTTATCCATCCATCTGTTGATGGAAATCTAGGCTCTCTCCGTAGTTTGGCTATTGTGGACATTGCTGCTATAGATATTAAAAAAATATATTTTTGTTCCCAAGTTTATAAAATATATCTTTGGAAATATCTATACTGAAAATATTAGGTCTCTTCTACAGGTTTCTTACCATTTATTACTTTTCATTCCTCTGTATATCAAAATATTTTTGTTTGACTTTTGATTATTTGTTCTTCAGAATCTGATACCATGTTTAAACTTCCTCACATCTTAAAATTAGTTATTTTATTAAGACTTAAGTGGGAGGGGAGGAGGGAGAGGGAGAAAGTCTCCTTGCAAGGAGACTCCATGCTGAATATGGAGTCCCGTATGGGTCTTGATCTCATGCCCCTTTGGTCACAACCTAAGTCAAAATCAACAGTTAGATGCTTAACCAACTGTACCACCCCTTCACCCTATCAATTATCTTTTTTTTTTTTTTTGCTAAATAATCTTTATTTAGTAAAGTCATGTTCTTTTAACATGACCTTTCTGTAGAATTGCATAATGTTGGGTTTCTTAAATCTTACTGGAAATACCAATTATTTTAATGTTCCTCTTGTTCCTTACTACATCTATGTCAAAGAAGGAAAAAATGTTATTTCTCTAATTCATCTTTATAAAATACATTGTGGATGTGCTGTCTGTAATTGTTTTAGATGGATTCTCAAAGATCATGGTATCCCTACCTAAGTCTTTCAGATACAAACAAATGGAGAACATTTTAGAGTAATTTTACTTTCTTATCTCAGGTGCCAATACAAGGGGGAGGAATTAAGAGGGGACAGTAGACAGGGCAAGAACCTTTCCTGCACTGTCAAGACATTTCTTCCCTGTAGCAGCTTCAGGTGGTTTCAGTCAGCACCGCTCTGTACCCTGCACAGTGAGCCCAGGATTGGTAGCTGTGTCCAGGCTACACCTTCTGATTCTCCAAAATCTGAAATAAACCCCAGATGCATGAAGGAGACAGTACCTCCAACATACTAACCCAGGCCTGTTTTCATTCTCTGGCCACAAACCCTGAGTGGAGAACTCAGGGTTTCTGCTGACAGTTTTATATTTTCCACCCCTAGGAAAGAAGGCTTTTTCCCTCACATGAGGGGAGGCACATTTCCCAAGCCTTCATTTATGCTCCTCACGTACTCCTTCTTACTTATGTTATCTTCTGAGGTAATCTTTGAAGTGTTTTAAAGGTAAATAACATTTTTCCTTCTCAGAAGTGATTCACATTTTCCCCTATGTTGATGATTCTTAGGTTATTTCTTCGAGAAACTCTGAGTTAGTCACCATGAAAACACATATGCTTAAGAAAGTAACTTTATCAAGAGCTATTCACAGAATAGTGAATGAGAAATAAGAATGAGAAAAACTTGGTTCTGTAATCTAAGGGTTATGTAAAAATTTTGAATTTATGATTTAGGGGAGGGGGATGCTAAAGGATAGGCACAGCAAAAATATAAGATATAGGATAAGATGTTAAATATCAAAATATGTACAAACCCCAGATCCATGAACAATGAAAAATTAAAATGTTGTGCTCAGTTCTTCAGGAGTAGAATGGACATACCTTTTCCACTGAGGGCATCTAAACACTGTCTTGTGTGGTATGTCAGTATTTACAGCACAGTGATTATTACTTTGTATCATTTTTTTATTAAGAATTTGGTGTTTATGTTTTAGATCAGCTCTAAATACAAGAAAAAAATCAGTTCAGACAAAAGCTGGAAAAGGCCTTTCCTATCCTCATTTATTTCTCTCTTGGTAGTTGACAAGTATGAACATACTTGATCAGTTGCCAGGGATATTGAATTTGACTTTAACACCCCTACCCTTCTCATTCTCTAGTTACTACATTTTTCCCCCTAAATTTCCAACTCTCTGCTTACATTACCCATCTGTTATGGCATACTGTCTCATTTTTTTCCCATAGAGTCCTTAGCATATTAATAATGGTGGCTTTAACATCACACACTGGTGCATCTGGGTGGCTCAGTCAGTAGAGCATCCGATTCTGGGTTTTGGTCTCAGGATAGTGAGATCAAGCCCTGCTTTGGGTTCTGCTCTCAGTGGGGATCTCACAGGCTCATCACACACTAAGCCTCCAGAAATGTGTCCTTTAGAGTTCAGATTTTCCTACCCTCTCTACTGGTTGCCACAGACATTTAGGTTTATACTTAGGTAGGGTGTGATGGTCTATATTCCCCTTCCTGTCCCACTAATTTGGAGAGAAATTTGCTTTCTTACTCCTTTGATGGAACTAAGAAGAGCTATTAGTTTTTTAGTTCCTTCAAATTTTTTCTTGTTAGGACAGAGTGGAAACCAAATGTCCCTTCTTTATTACCATATCTACATCCAGTTTGTGAAAGTTGGCCCTGATACACTGGTGCTACACTGAATTGATATGTAAATGTTATGGGAAGCCTACCTGGAAATGCTACCCTGATAGTAAGTAAAAATTTATAACGTGAATGAAAATAAAGATGAATTTGGTTCATAATTAGACATATGAATGACAGTTAAAAATAGGACAGTGTACTTACTGTTAAAGCAAAACAATGTATTTATTCTTTTCATTTCATCCTAAAGGTATCTACATAACTGAGGCCAAGGAAATGACTAACGATTTTTTAGACTGATTTTAAGAAAAAATCACTTTGCATATTGTAATTTTCTCATATGTCCTTGTTTTTATAATGCAGAGATTAATGCTTTTCTAGATGCTTATGCCAATGTAAGAACTGTGTTTTAAATCTGACATCTTATTGTAGACAGCTTTCAAAACTGTTAACTTACATCGAATTAACATGTAACATTATGCTATACAACGAAAGCTCATATGATTGAATATTTGTGTATTTAGAGAAATGATGACCATAATAATTCTAGTTATGAGGTAGGTTCTAGAATCTACCTGATTCTCCATGTATTTAATTTTTTCCTCTTGATGAAAACTTTTAAAATCGACTCTCCTAGGAACTTTCAAATATCCAATATAGTGTTAACTATACTCTCCCTGAAGTATATTCCATTTCCATCATTTATTTGATAACTCCAATTCTGTGTATTTTAACCCATTTCCCTCACCCCCACCTCTGGCAACTACCAGTCTGTTCTGTGTATGTTTTAAGATTTTATTTATTTACTTGAAAGAGAGCACAAGAAGGGAGAGGATCAGAGGGAGAAGCAGGCTCCCCACTGAGCAGGGGGCCCAATGTGGGACTTGATCCCAGGACTCCTGGATCATGACCGGAGCCAAAGGCGGTCACTTAACCAACTGAACCACCCAGGTCCCCTAGCTCGGGTATTTTGTTGGATTCTACAGATAAGTGTGATCATTCAGTATTTATCTTTCTTTGTCTGACTTACCTCATTTAGCAGGATGCCCTCAGAGTTCATCCATGTGGTCACTAATGGCAAAATATTCAGTTTTTCTGGCTGAATCGTAGTCCATTTCATATATTATACCTATATATTTTACAATATATATGTCTATATATAGGTATATACATATATGGTATGCACACATATGTATATATCTGTATGTACACACACACACAGATACATAGCTAAAGAAAATGTGAAATATATTTATACTATTTCTCCAGTGCTGGAAATTTAGGCTGTTTCTAGATCATGGTTATTATATAAAATGCTGTGATAAATATGGGGGTGCATATTGTTTTTACAGTAATGGTTTTTGGTGTGTGTGTTTTACCACCCACATGGCATTTATTGATCAATTCCTATATATCAGGCATACAACTGTAAGATATTGACCCTGCTCACAAAAGCTCTGGGACACGTAAACCATCAAATGAGTTGGGGTGTTTGCTATAGCTGCCAGGCAGAACCACCAAGGGGTGCAGGGGACAAAACAGGCAATGTCTAAGCTGACTGCAGACCTCAGAGGATGCCCAGAGGACAGGGTGGGCAGACATCTTGGGCAGGGACGCCAAGGGGGCAGAGGCCCTGCTCTGGGGCCAGCACATGCCCAGGGAATAGAGGGCATGGCCCAGGGGGCACAGCTGCAAAGCAGGGCGGCCCTGTGGCCCTCCCCACAGGTACCTCTCCTGCTCTGCCAGCCTGACCTTTCTGCCCAGATATCTGTGCTCCCACCTGAGGCCCCAAGCTGCAGCTGTGAGAGAATCCTCTGCTTTCATTTTCTTAAGGCAAGTCCACAGAAGTGGAATTCCTGGATCATAGGGTAGGTTCCATTTTTAATTGTTGGAGGAACCTCCATTCTGTCTTTCACACTGGCCGCACCAGTTTGCATTCCCACCGACAATGCACTAGAGTTTCCTTTTCTGCTCTGCCTTGCTATTTCTTGTCTTTTTGGTAACACCTTTTCTCAGAGGTGCGAGGCGGTAACACTGCGGTTAAGATTTTCCATTCTCAGGTGCCTAGGTGGCTCAGTGGGTTAAGCCTCTGCCTTTGGCTCAGGTCATGGTCTCAGGGTCCTGGGATCGAGCCCTGTATCTGGCTCTCTGCTCGGCGGGGAGCCTGCTTCCCCCCCTCTCTGTCTGCCTGTCTCTATGCCTACTTGTGATCTCTGTCAAATAAATAACTAAAATCTTTAAATTAAAAAAAAAAAAAAAAAGATTTGTGATTCTCCCCTGATGATTAGTGATGTAGATCACCCTTTAGGTACTTGCTGACCATCTCTGTCTGCCCTGAAAAAAGATCAGCTCAGATCCTTTGCCCATTTTTCATTCAAAGGCCCCTTGTTTGCTACAGTCTTGTAGGACTTCTTTATATATTTTGGGTATTAAACCATTATCAGGGACGTAGTTCACAAGACTTCTCCCCAGCTGGTAGACCGCTTTGTTTCATGGAGTATTTGCTTCGGCGTAGTTTGATGTAGTCGCACTTGTTTAAGTCTGCTACTTTTGCCTTTCCTTTTGGTGTCCCGTCCAAAATATCGTTGCTGACAACAGCTACAGGCCTACATTGTCTTCTAGAAGTACTATTTCAGGTTTTACCTTCAAGCCTTCATCCACTTTTAATTCTGTGGCAGGTAACTGGCCAGTTTCCCCAACACCATTTGTTGAACAGACTCTCCTTTCCCCCAGTGTGTCTTCTTGCCTTTGGCATAAATGAATTGACCATAAAGGTGTGGGTTTCTTTGTAAGCTCTCCATTCTGTTCCTTTGATCCGTGTGTCTCTTTCCATGCCGCTTCCACACTATTTTGATTAGCATACCTTTCTGCTATAGTTTGAAATCAAGGCATGTGAGGCCTCCAGCTTTGTTCTTTTTCTAGATTGCCAATTTGATGCCTTCTCTAATTCCTTCCAGGGCTTAGGGCTGCTTATTTCTATAAGAAATGTCACTTGAATCTTTGCATTGCTTTGGGAACTATGTACATTTTAACCATATTAAGTCTTCTAATCCATGAGCACAAAACATCTTTCCATTTATTTGTGTCATCTTCAGTTCTTTCGCCGGTGTCTTAAATCTGCTGTTGTATATGTCTTCTACCTCCTTGATTAAATGTGTTCCTTGACATTTTATTCTGTTTGAGAGAGTAGAAAATGGGATTATTTTCTTAACTTTTTTTCCTCTGATAGTGCTTTATGAGTGTACAGAAATGCAACAGATTTTTGTGCCTTGATTTTATATCCTTTGAACTATTTGTCTTGTTATTTTTAACAGCTTTGGTGGAGTATTTAAGGTTTCATAGATGTGGTATTACATCGTATTCAAGAAGTAATAGTTTTACTTATTCCTTTCCAATTTTGGGTATCTTTTATTTCTTCGTTGCGTAAATGCTGCTGTTAAGAATTAGAAACCAGGCCTATCTCAGAGATATTGTGAGTTTAGCTTCAGACCATCACAATAACCAAGTTCACAGCAAAGCAAGTCAAATGAAGTGTGGTTTCCTAGCGCATGTAAAGGTTAGGTTTAGAGGTCCCTGCGAGGTTCAGTCTATCAAATAGCTGTTTCTAATCTCAGGATCCTGGCACCAAGCCCTGCATTAGGCTCCATGCTCAGTGGGGAGTCTGCCTGAGGATTCTCTCTCTCTGAGGCTCCCCCTGCTCACACACTCCGTCTCAAATAAATCTTTTTTTTCAAAGTTAGATTGACAATATACTGATGTCTAGTAAATGTGCAGTAGCATTATGCATAAAAAGTATACACGGTAATTTGAAAAAAAAAAAAAGCACTTTATGCTAAATAATGCTAAAAATCTTAATCTGAGTTTCCAGCAAGTTAGTCACTGATCACCATGACAAAAATAATGAAAAAGTTTGAAATATTGCGAAGATTACCAAAATGTGACACAGAAACACGAAGCGAGCACATGCAGTTGGAAAAATGGCACCAATAGACTTGTTTAGTGCAGGGTTGCAAGAAAACTTCAATTTGTAAAAATTGCATTTTATCTGCGAAGCACAATCAATTGCAGTGACAGCAGGTGTGCCTAGGTCATATCAAAGTGGCAAGAGTGGACATCATTTTATCTTTTCCCTATTGAGTATCATGTTAAATGTGTGTGTGCTGCACATGGCTTTTGTTATGTTGAGATACATATTTTCTACATATAATTTTTAAACTTCGTTCATGAACAAATGTTCCAGATTGTCAAGTACTTGGTCTATTGAGAGATCATACACTTCTTTCATTCTTTTAATGTGATGTAGCATAGTGATTTGCAAATGCTAAGCCATCCTTGTATTTGAGATGATTGTTCTTTTTAATGTGTTGCTGAATTCTGTTTGTCAGGATTTTGTTTCTTTTTTAATTTTTTCTATTTTGCATTTATACTCATCAAGGAGACTGGCCTACAGTTTTCATTTCCAGTAGTGTGCCACCCTGGATTTGATACCAAAGCCCTGCTGGCTTTGTAAAATGAGTTCAGAGTATTGTCTTCTCCTCAGTTTTTTTTTTTTTTTTTAAAGAGTTTCAGAAATGCTAGTGTTAATTCTTGAAATGTTTGGTAAAATTTCACCTGAGAGGCCATTTTTCCTTTAGGAGGGTTTTGCTTGCAGATTCATTTTCCTTACCAGTAACTGGTATATTTAGATTTTCTTTTCCTTTCTATTCATTCTTGGTATTTTGTATGTTTGAAAGCATTATTTTCATTTGTTCTTGGCTGTCCAGTTTGTTGGCCAATAGTTGTTCATAGCAGTCCATTATAATCATTTGTATTTTCATGGTATCAGTTGTCTTACATATAATTTAGATGATTTGGATATGCTAACTTTTCCTTGGGAGTCTGGCTAAAGGTATGTCCATTTTGTTTAACTCTTAGTTTCATACATCTTTGCTGCTTTCATGTTCTCTATTTCATTTATATCTGCTTTAGTTTTCTTTCCTCCCTTACTTGTGCTTCCTTTGGGTTGGATTTGGGCCTCCTCTTATGTATCCTTAAGGCATAAGATTTAGGTTCTGCAGGGGTCTTCCTTCCTAATGTAGGCATTTGTTGCTGTAAACTTCCATCTTAGGAAAGCCTTTGCTGCTTGTTCTAAGTTGCTGTATGTTGTGTGGCCTCAGATACATCCTATCCTAGAAAACGTTCCTTATGGGTACAGATTTCACCCACTATCCAGAAGTTCGCTTTATGCCACTGCATTTTTTTGAGAGACCTGCTTTGGTACCTGTTGGCATTATTACTATCTCATAAAAGTGGTAATTATGTTTGCACTAACCACAAGAAATCCAAACAGAATTACCACTTTTATGAAATAGTAATGACCTCTCCCTCTTTTGCCATTTCTACTAGTAAAGGTTTCTGACTTCAGGACAGGGGAGTCCCCTGTATTTGTTGGGTCTTTTTGGTCTACAGTGTTACTCACATCTCTTTCATTACTCATTCTCTATCTGGATGGTCTCTCCGTGGCTGAGAGGGGGCTGTGAAGCAGCAATATGGTCACAGTAGGGGACTTTAGTTCTCCTTTTAGCTCTGTTAGTTTTTGCTGTATAGATTTGGGCTGTTCCAATTTGGGGAGCACAGACATGTACAATTGTTACATCATTGTGGGCGGAACCCTTTATCATTGTATAATGATATTCTTTGTCTCTCTTTATCATTTTTAGTTGGTATTCTACTTTGTGTCAGTGTAGCTACCCCTGCTCTGTTGTTTTTTCCCAACTTGCAGTAGTTTTTTAAATATTTTATTTTTATTTATTTATTTATTTGACAGAGAGAGAGAGAGAGCATGAGAGGGGAGAAGCTCAGAGCTTCTGAGCAGGGAGATGATGCAGGACTCTATCCCGGGACTCTAGAATCATGATCTGAACTCAAGGCAGTCGCCCAACTAGCTGAGCCACCCAGCACCACCCCCAACTTGCAGTAGTTTTGTTGTTCCCATTTGCTTGAAATACCTTTTTCTGTCTTTTCACTCTCTGTCTTTGTGTATCTTTTTTTTTTAAAGATTTTATTTATTTATTTCACAGACAGAAATCACAAGTAGGCAGAGAGGCAGGCAGAGACAGAGAGAGGGGGAAGCAGGCTCCCTGCTGAGCAGAGAGCCCGATGTGGGGCTTGATCCCAGGATTCTGGGATCAAGATCTGAGCCGAAGGCAGAGGCTTTAACCCACCGAGCCACCCAGGTGCCCCGTCCTTGTGTATCTTTAAGGCTACACTGAGTTTCTTTAGGCAGAATATGATTGCATGTTATTTTCTTATCCATTCAATCATTCTATCTTTTGACTGAAAATTACATCTGTGTAGTAATTATTTTTTTTAAAGATTTTATTTATTGATTTGACAGAGAGAGATCACAAGTAGAGAGAGGCAGGCAGAGAGAGAGAAAGAGAGAGAGAGCGGGAAGCAGGCCCCCTGCTGAGCAGAGAGCCCGATGCGGGACTCGATCCCAGGACCCCGAGATCATGACCTGAGCCGAAGGCAGCGGCTTAACCCACTGAGCCACCCAGGCACCCAGTAATTATTGTTTTGTACATCCATTAAAGCAGCAGATAAAAAGGAACATCTTCTGTTTTGATGTCTTTTCACATCAGCATACTTCCATTACTTTACCATGTTCTTTCGTGAAATTGCTACCAGATTTTCCCTTGTGTTTATCAGGAGGTTTACATAAAATAAAATCATACTGCACTATTTTAAAGTGATAACTTCAATATAGTTCTTAAACTTTGACTCCTTTACCCCACATATTTTAGGAGACTGATGTCACAATTTCCACATTTGTTGTTGGTTGCATAACTAACAACAACTTACTGTATGGCTTTTTTTTTTTTTTTGAGATTTCTTTATATTAGCATGAGAGAAGCAAGTGAGGGGAGGGGTAGAGGGAGAGAATCTTCAGACTCTCCACTGAGAGCAGAGTCCAACACAATCCCAAGACCCATAACATTAGGACCTGTGCAAAAACTAAAAGCCACGTACCACATACGTTTTCTTTAAGTATCTGAATTTGTTGTTCCATTCTCTCTCTGGCCTGAAAAATCCACCAATTCTTATGGGCTGTTACCTTGTTTGTTACTTCTCTCTTTCACTACTTTTTAAATTATTTCTTGTTCTTTGATTTTTTGGCGATGTAATAAAATGTGTCTCACTATTGCCCTGTTGATCGCAACTTTTCAGCTACTTCAGACCCTACTGATCTGTGTTTATTTCTCCCCTTAGGTCTGCCAAGTTTTAAGCTGTTATTCTTTCTATATACCTTCTATCCTTTCCCCTGCATTATGCTTCATATTTCCCTCAGGCTTCCTTCATATTATTGTTCTTCTGGATTAGATCATTTCAAATGTCCTGCCTTCTAGTCGCTGGTTCTTCTGCATGGCTGTGTCTACCTGAGAAGGTTTTTATTGAACTCTACAGTTCAATCACTGCATTTATTGACTCTAAGATTTCTGTTTTCTTGTTGTTGCTTAGGGTTTCTCTGATCTTGTTGTGGTCATGCAATTTTCCTAATTTCATTTTAGTTGTCTGTGTGCTCTTGGAGCTAGACAAGCCCTGGGTATGTGGTCCTAACTCGGGCTAACCCGCAACTCAGTACTATTTGCACCACAGACGGTCAGTGCTGCCTGCTCAGGTCTTGGACTGAGTGTTGCTGGGGGATACAGCTTCCAGGTGTTGTTGTTTGCCCTCTGCTCCAATGGGGCCCGAAGCCAGGCTGTGCTGCATGGGGCTATGTTTTAATTCCCTGTTTGGACAAGACAGGGAGGGGCCACTCAAGGGAACTCCCAGGTTTTCTAAGCAGGCTTTACATTAGGATGACCAGTTGCTACTCTTCTTGTTAGGCTATGGATTAATGCCCTTCCCTGAACCTAGCACGGGAACACTCCTCTACTGGTATTGGGAATGATCAGCTCTGCCCAGCTCTCAGTATGCATCCTCCTTGCGTTCTTGCCAATCCTTCTGGACATATGGGGCCTGGAGCTACTCTCCTTATGAGTAAGGGCTTTGATTTGCCTCTTTCCTGGGCAAATAAGGTCTCAACATAGAAAAATTACTTGTTTGAAAGCCCAAATCAGGTCAACCTACACCTCCTCTAGTTCCCTGGTCAGAGTATGCCACCCATTGGTTCTGTAGATAAACAAAACTGCTGGTTAAGACTGCTACTTTGGCTTTGCATATATAAACCCAGTTTCCCAGTGAGGGTTGTTGCAAGCCTTTACCCCTCCACTGTCACAATCACATCCCAAGTAGTTGAGTTCCACGAATTCCCCTACAGTCCCTAAGGGGCAAGATCAGAGTACTTGCACCCATGAAGTGACCTACAACACTAGGGGAGGGTGCTGGATGCCCCCCCATGCTCTCTTTTCTATTTAAAGAACCATAAGTTCAGGGGAGACCACTCAGGGGGGCTCTACACCAGTATCATGCAGGGGCAATAGCATCAGTGTGTAGTGGCTTCTCAGACCCTTCTAATGCACGCTGTCCTTGCAACGATGTTGAATTGACGACTTTGAGCTCAAATGGAAAGCCACTAATGAGGGGCACCTGGGTGGCTCAGTGGGTTAAAGCCTCTGCCTTCGGCTCAGGTCATGATTCCAGGGTCCTGGGTTCGAGCCCCTCATCGGGCTCTCTGCTCAGCAGGGGGCCTGCTTCTTCCTCTCTCTCTCTGCCTGCCTCTCTGTCTACTTGTGATCTCTGTCAAATAAATAAAAAATGAAATCTTAAAAAAAAAAAGCCACTAATGAACAGGAAAGCTTTTGAAAGCCTAAGTGTCACTTGGAAAGGTAAATATATAGTAAAATTCAGCATAATTTAATATTGTAAAGGTTCTGGATTACTCTCTCACAAGCTTGATAAAAGTTAAAAGACCAAAGATGTGAAAGTGACTGTAGTTACAATACTTAAAATGTATTCAGACTTCAGCTGTTACCAACCTAAAGGTAAGCCTTATGTTAACCACAAAGCAAAAATCTATAGCAGATCAACAGAAGATCATATAAGCATACAGTATAGAAAATAATGAGATAACTAGAGAGAGAGAGCAAGAGAAGGAGCAACAGAGAACTACAAAAATAAACAGAATAAGTAAATGGCATCAAGAACATCCCTATCAATACACACGCAGACTACATTCTTTGGACAGATCCATAGGGTAACTGAGTGGATATAAGAATGAGATCCATCTACTGTACCCCTGGGGCTAACAATACATTATATGTTAATTTAAAAAATGAGATCCATCTAAATGCTACTCATAAGAGATTGACCTCAGATCTAGATGGACTTGGAGTAAAGGGATGGAAACAAATGTGCCACCCACAGGAAAAACAAAAGAAATACGGGGTAGTTATACCAGACAAACTTGAAAACAGAGACTGGAACCAGAGACCAAGAAGGGCATTACATCATAATAAAGGGGGAAAATCTAAGAAGTTGTAAATATTTCTGCACCCAAAATAAGCACAAATGAATATATGTAGTAAATATTAACAGATCTCAAGGGAAAAGCAGAATGAAATACAATAGCAGCAGGAGACTTTTACACTCCATTTGCATTCATGGAGTGATCATTCAGAAAGAAAATCAGTAATGAAACATCAGCCTCATGGGACACATTAGACCAGATGGACTTAATAGACACGTCCAGCATTCCATCCAAAAGCAACAGAAGATACATCTTTTTCAAGAGCATATGGATCATTGTCCAGATAGATCATGTTAGGCCACAAGTATTCATTAAAATCATCAAACACTTTTTAAGAAGAAAAGTATGAAATAGAAATTACAAAGAAAAAAGTGAAAAACTTACAAATATATGGAGAAGAAAAAACATGCTACTACATTACAAATAAGTCCAAAGAGAAATTTTAACAATACCTTGAAACAAATAGGACTTGGGAAAGCACTTCGAAGAGGGAAATTTATAGTGGTAAACACCTATATCAAGACATAAGGGAGATCTCACACAACCGAACTGTATGCCTCAGGGAACTAGAAAAAGAAGAAATTGACTTCAAAGTTAGTTGAAGGAAAGAAATAACATAAATCAGAGTGAAAATGAATGGACAAAAGCTAAAAAGAGCTAAGATACTAAATTGGCAAAACTTTAGCTAGGCTCACCAAGACCAAAAGGGATAAGATTCGAAATGAGGCATGAAAGAGAAAATCTCAGAATCCTTTATATTTCTGTGCTATCACTTTTAAGAGCCTACTATAAACAGTTATATGACAACAAATTGAAAGAGGAAATGAATAATATCCCAGAAAGATGCAATCTACATAAACTAAATCATGAAAGTAGAAAATATAAACAGACCAGTTTTTAGTAAGGGGATTCAATCAGGCATCAGAAACCTAGCAACAGGGGTGCCTGGGTGGCTCAGTGGGTTAAAGCCTCTGCCTTCAGCTCAGGTCATGATCCCAGGGTCCTGGGATCGAGCCCCGCATCGGGCTCTCTGCTCCGCAGCGAGCCTGCTTCCCTTCCTCTCTCTCTGCCTGCCTCTCTGCCTACTTGTGATCTCTGTCAAATAAATAATAAATTTTTAAAAAATCTTAAAAAAAAATAAAATTATTTAAAAAAAAAAAAAAAAGGAAACCTAGCAACAAACCAACGCCCTGGAAGAGAGGGCTTCTCTGGTGAATTTTACAGAATGCTGAAGAAGAATACTAATCCCTCTCCAACTTTGCCTAAATTTCTAACTCCAGAGAGGATTGACCCCAGAAAAGAAAATTTCAGTCCAAGTTCCTCATTAATATAGATATAAAGATGATGAATAACAGCAAACCAAATTCAGGAATACATTAAAAGGCTTATAAACCATGATCAAATGGGATTTGTTCCAGGGATACAAGGATTAGTCCACATGTGCCAATCCCTGGGATTGTGATAGACCACATTAACAAAATGAAGGATAAAAATCATGGGATTATTTTAACAGATGCAGGAAAAAACATTTCACAAAATTCAACAGAGATTTATCATGAAAGCCCTACACAAAATGGGTATAGAGGGGATGTACCTCTAGATAATCAAGGCAACAGAGGACAAGCCAATAGTTTAACATGATCCTCAGTGATGAAATGCTAAAAACGAGTATGCTTATTCTCACTGCTTTTATTCATCATTGCTTTGGAAGTCCTACCCAGAGCAATTAGGCAAGAAAAATGAATAAAAGGTATTTAAATTAGAAAAAAAAAAAAAAAGTTAGTCACTATTTGCAGATGACATGTATTACATACAGAAAACCCTAAAGACTCCACCAAAAAAACTATTAGAATAAAGAAATTATGTAAAGTTGCAGGTACAAAATCAATCCACAAAAACCTGTTACCTTTCTATACACTTATGCTATCCATAAAGAGAAAGTAATAAACCAACTTCAGTTATAAATGCATCATAAAGAACACAATACCAAGGAATAAATCAGTAAGAGCTTTAAAAAAGTGGTGAAAGAAACTGAAGCAAGAAATAATGAAATATTCTGTGTTCACAGATCAGAAGATTCAATGTTTAAATGTCCCTACTCCCCACAGGCAACTATAGATTCAATAATCTGCAATCCCCACCAAAATACCAATGACAGGGCCCCTGGGTGACTCAGTAGGTTAAGTGTCTCCCTTTGGCTCAGGTCATGATCCCAGAGTCCTGGGATCAAGCCCTGCAACAGGCTCCCTGCTCGGCAGGAGGCCTGCTTTTCTCTCTCCCACTCCCCCTGCTTGTGTTCCCTCTCTCTTTGTCTCTAATAAAGAAATAAAATCTTAAAAAAAAAAAAACACCAATGGCATCCTTTACAGAAATAGAAATAAAACCCTAAAATTTATACAAAAGACCCTGAATAGCCAAAGAAATCTTGAGATAAAAGAATCAAGTTGAAGGTATCACACTCACCAGTTTTAAACTATATTGAAAAGCTGTAATAATCAAAGCAGACACAGAATAATGGAACAGAATAGAGTCCAGAAATAAAACCTATGAACTTATAGTCAATTCATTTATGACAAAGGAGGTAAGAATATACAATGCTAAAATGACAGTTTCTTCCTCAAATGATGGTTAAAAAATACTTGACAGCCCCATGCAAAAGAATAAAAGTGGAACACTGCCTTGGACCTTACATAAATCAACTCAAAATGGCTAAGACTTCAAGCAATAATATTCCTAAAAGACAACATAGGTAGCCTGCTCTCTGACACAGTTCTTGGTGTTGGCTCCAACAGGAAAAGTCAATCAACCCTGTGAAAGCACAATAAATGACTACATCAAACTGAAAGCCTCTACACTGCCACAGGAATAAATGTAGATTAATATCAAAATCAGCAGAGGGAGACATGCAATGTATCTATATAAGGTTTTCAAGAAACACATGTAACTGAACCATGTGTTCTTTGGGTAAATGCATATACGTGAAATGTGCCAGGTACAACAAGCACAGTTTTTGGAATATTAGAGTTAAAGGCAAGAATACACATAAGGTTAAATAGGAGAGAGACTCAGATTTCCAATAGTATTGAGGAAGTTAGAATTTTCTCATTTTTTCATTTTTAGATGCTACACATATTTTAAAGATCTTCTACATTTAACTATAATATATATATATTTTTAAATTTAGCTTTTGGTTTCATTAAATACTTCTGAGATAATATATCTGTATATTCACACAGGAAAATCAAGCACCTACTTTATTGTACTCAAAACCTAACAAACCCATTCAAACTTTCAGTATCCAGTATTTACTTCCTGCTTCCCTAATCCATATCATTTCTCTGTCCCACTCCACACACATTATTTTATATCCAGGCTGAACTTCTACCTGTCTCAGGAGCACACCATAACACCTTTTGTATTTGGGTTGTTAGAAATGGAATTTCCATCCTGAAAACTCTTTCCTATCCCCATGTCACCCTCAACTCTTCCATTGCTCCCCTTCATCATGGACCTTCATACAATGCTGGTAGGTATTCTTCCAAATACACTGACAGTACTCTGTACTTATTTATATCATTGTACACTTGACTATTCCCTCACTGTCAGATAACCTTGAGTAGCAAAAGGAGACAAAGACACAATAAGGAAAGAAAACTGTAGGCCAACACTCCTCCTGAAGACAGCTGCAGTATCAGTAACAAACTATTAGCAATGACTCACCACAATAATTCACCAAGATTAAGGAGGGTTTTTTCCGAGGGATGCAAGGAAATCTCATTATTTGCAAATCAATGAATGTGATGCATCACATTAACAAAATAAAAGCTGTTAAGCAAAAACAAACTTGAGGACCCAGGCTGGGTTTACTGTGACATATAAAACCTTGCATTCCATCCACAAGCACTGTGTGGTTCACATATATTGGGTAATTAACATATGTATATAGATTGTTAATATTTTTTCTTAGCTCTTGAATTTTCACTTTTTTTTCTCTTTTTTTATTACACAGTAAGATCATTTACTTCATCCTTTTGGGGAGTTTTGCAAATTCTATTATGTTTTCAAGTAGGCATTTCTCCAGAAATACATATAGCCTTATAGCTGTGTTCTTCATTTTTATTACATGAAATGTATAAAATCACCAAGTAATGAAATTAAACTGAAGCCCCAGCAAATGAAAGTAAAAATAGTAACTAATGTAAGCCTAACAGAGTAACAGATTTTCCACTGATGAATTTTCTAGATTTCCACATTGCTGATGAGTCAGGTACTATGGCATTCACACTTCAGCCTGATGGAATCCGTAGCTGTCTATTTCAATAGAGATCCATTGACGGGAGCAGTGGGAAAATACTCCTGATGTTAGTTCCCTTTTAAAGATCTCAATTTGTTTCTATCATTTTTCACTACATTGTTCAGCATTTTAAGCCCTTCTGGGTTCTTTATGCCTTAGATTAGTGTGGGAAAGCTGTTATCTTGTTCCTCTTTTTGTCCTTTGACAGACTGTACATAATGAACACTCTCATCTTGCCACATAAATCATTTTTCAAGGTTCTTTAATCATTTCTGTCTAAATCTTCATTCAACTTTCTCCACTTAGCTCATGAATTTTTGATTATACAGTGCTCAAATTAAATGCAGCATTGAAAAACATCATTTTATAAGAGTACTGGAGACTATAGTTTCTTAGCATGGGTATATATCAAACATTTTCAAAGTTTCTCTAATATATGAGGACTTAGGGAAGGTAAATTAAAGAAAAAATTAAATTGTACCTCTCACTTCTCTTTTTACTAAATGCAGTTTAAAAGCATGGTTTGTCACACAAGTTGTGTCTTCAAAAAATGAAACAGACAATAAAGGAAATCTGTTGACCTATCATCAACCCACCACTCAATTACAGTAAATGAGGTTCGATATCTAGAAAGCAATGCTTAAATATTTGAAGAAGTATTAAAAAGTAATGCCAAGGGAGAGCTCCAGGGTCACACACTGCAAGGAATACGGAACCTACAGGATTATTCCTGAAAGTATGCTAAACAACTAAGCAGCAATTAAATAACAGAAGAAAGAAAGAAAAAGAAAAACTAGCCATAACCAACTTGGGAATGGACAGATGTAATAACAACTTGTTACAATATCTAAGATGTCTAGTTTTACCACCCACATAAAAATACATGCAAAATAACAGTAAGTGTGCCATTCTACACATAACCAAAGACATTTGATATAAATATTGAAGGGAACCAGATTTTGCATTTAGTGAATAAGTATTTTTAAGCTATTTTAGACATTTTCAAAGAGCTACAGGACAGTTTACAGTGATGTCTCAAATAGAGACTATCGATAATGAAATTTTAATTATAAAAAAAGAAATTCTGCATATGACACATCAAGTGATTGGAATCAAAAAGTCACTAGAGAGATTCAAATAGATTTGGGCTGGCACAAGAGACAATCTGTGAATGTGAAAAGAAGTCAGTAAGATTATCCTGTCTAAAGAACAGAAAGAACAGAGGGGGGAAATGGGAAAGCAAAAAACAAACAAGGACTCTAGCCTAATGGAATACCATGAGATTTACCAAGAAATGTCTAGTTGAAGTCCCAAAAGAAGAGAGGAAGAGAAAAAGAAGAGAGGAAGGGAAAAAAACCCATTTTTAAAATTAATGGCATAGGGGTGTCTGGGTGGCTCAGTGGGTTAAAGCCTCTGCCTTCGGCTCAGGTCATATCTCACAGTCCTGGGATCGAGTCCCACATCGGGCTCTCTGCTAGGTGGGGAGCCTGCGCACTCCTCTCTCTCTCTCTACTTGTGATCTCTCCCTCTTTCAAATAAATAAAATCTTTAAAAATAATAATAAAAAATAATTTAAAAAACCTAATTTATTCTAGATAAAAAAAATTAAAGAGATTTAAGAAAAGTTGAAGAGCAAGTCAAAAAGATTTATTAAATACAAGTGGTCCTCCATCAGATTAACAGCTGACTTCTCATCAAAAACCATAGAAGCCAGATGACAGTGAGAAGACCTCTTTGAAGAGCAAATAAAAAAGCTGTCAATGAAGAACTCTCCCTCAGCTTAACTATCCTTTAAACACAGTGTAGACATTAAGATAACTCTGATAAAAAAAATATCACTAGCAGACTTGCCTTACAAAAACACCAAAGGAAATTCTTAAAGCTGAAAGAAAAGAATACCAGATAGCAACTTGAATCCACATGAAGAAATAAAGAGCACCAACAAACCTAACACATATTATGATAGAGTATAAGTAAATATGTTTGTAAAACTTCACCTTTGTATCTTTTTTTAAATTTTTTTTTAAATTTATTTGACAGAGAATACAAGTAGACAGAGAGGCAGGCAGAGAGAGGAAGGAAAGCAGGCTCCCTGCTAAGCAGAGAGCCCGATGCAGGGCTCGATCCCAGGACCCTGGGATCATGACCTGAGCCAAAAGCAGAGGCTTTAACCCACTGAGCCACCCAGGCACCCCACCTTTGTATCTTTTAAGAGGCATCTGCATAAAGCGTTAATTATAAAACTGAGTTGAGTGGCTACAACTTATAAAGTTGTAACTCATAGGGCAATAACATTACAGAGGAGGGGTAAGACAGCAGAGGCTTTTTCTCAAGCAATGTTTTTATATAATGTTGGCATCGATTAGAATTAATTTGAATTTAGATTGTTTCAAATTAAGATGCTAATTGTAGTTTCCAGGAACAGCAATAGGAAAACAAGCCGAACGTGTAGTATCATTGCCATGAGCATGATGACAGTGTCAGTCATTCTTTTCCATCCCCTTTTATTTACAACTAAGTAGCCATTTGTAACCAAACAAAAGTGCCTCTGCAAAAAGTACCCTAGAGCACAGAGGAGATTTCTTCCCTCCCTGTGGATAGGACCTTGATGGCACTGCAGATTCAAGGGAGTCACTAAGCCTGTCCAGCTCCCAATTATGGCAGTGGGAGAAAAAGCCAAACTGTCAAGTGCAATACAGGGTGAGCACACAAGTCAAAAGGAATTCGTGGATGCCCATCTGGCCTGATGTGAGAACCACAGGTTACTGGAATGCAATGACTAGAAAGATCTCAAGGAGTCTGTCCCCCTCCCAAGGTGGCACTGCAGTGTGCTGGGCTTTCCTATGGGGTGAGCATGGTAACCATGGTAACCGACGGTAACAGAGGAGGGAGAAAGCCTAGTGGAGAAGGACTGATTGGAGATTGGCACACGGAGCTTGATTTTCTAGGGAAGGATCTCATGACTGGTGGGGGGATGGAGAAGAAAGCAAAGACAAGACATAAGAATAACAAATGGCTAAGAAGGAACATGTTCCCTACTGCCTGCTTCCCTCAGAGGTTCTGCCTATGGAAATCTGGGAGTACTCCCACTTAAGGTTCCTCATTCCATGGAGGGGTATTCACAAAAGTTTAGATATTAGATCCATACCTTCCCTGCCAATCACCTTTTTTTTTTTTTTATTGTTACGTTCACTTAGCCAACATATAGTACATCATTATTTTGTGATGTAAGTGTTCAGTGATTCATTAGTTGCTTACAACAACCAGTGCTCATCACCACACAGGTCCTCCTTAATACCCATCACCTAGTCCCTTCTGTAACCCTCAGTTTGGTTCCCAGAGTCTCTCATGGTTTGTCTCCCTCTCTGATTTCTTCCCATTCAGTTTTCCCTCCTTTCCCCTATGGTCCTCTGTGCAATTATGTTCTACCTATGAGTGAAACCATATGATAGTTGTCTTTCTCTGCCTGACTTGCTTCACTGAGCATAGTTCCATCCATGTTGATGCAAATGGTAGGTATTCATCCTTTCTGGTGGCTCAGTAATATTCCATTGTATATATGGACCACATCCTCTTTATCCATTTAACTGTTGAAGGACACCCGGGCTCCTTCAGATTGGGGGTACATGTGCTCCTCCTTTTCATTTATCTGTATTTTGGGGTTAAATACCTCCTAGTGCAATTTCTGGGTCATAGGGTAACTCTAGTTTTAACAACTTAGGGAACCTCTATCCTGTTTCCCAGAGTGGTTGTATCACCTTGCATTCCCACCAACAGTGTGAAAGGGTTCCCTTTCTCCATATCCTCACCAACATTTGTTGTTTTCTGTCTTGTTAATTTTTGTCATTCTAACTGGTGTAAGATGTTATCTCAGTGGGGTTTTGATTTGTATTTCCCTGATGGCTAGTGATGTTGAACATTTTTTCATGTGTCTGTTAGCCATTTGTATGTTGTCTTTAGAGAAGTGTCTATAAGTGTCTGTTCATGTCCTCTGCCCATTTCTTGCCTGGATTATTTGTTTTTTGGGTGTTGATTTTGGGAAGTTCTTTTCAGATCCTGGATACCAGCCCTTTATCTCTAATGTCATTTGCAACCATCTTTAAACACCTTTAAACCTCCTTTAAATACTTTAGACCCAGAACCAACTCAGGTAAAGAGAAACCATCAATGTGAGTTATAATGCCATCTTGTGGAAAATGGAAGAAGGGTTTTTGGGTTTTTTTTTTTTTTTTTTTTTTTGGTTTTCTGTTTGTTTTTTCATTTTTTTTTTCTTTTGCTAGTCTGTGGAACTATAATGAAATAACTAATAACGGTTTCTACACTTACAAAGTAATGTCAGAAAAACATTTCATCAAACAATATCATGCCACAGTAATATGATGTCATAATTCTCCAGCAACCAAAACCAAAGGCATGGAATATTGTGATCTGATGGAGATTTCAAAATAATTGTCATGTAGACATTCAGTGAGCTCCAAGAATACTCAGAAAGGAACTTTGGTGAATCCACTAATGTAATGAACAGAAGGAGTTCTCTAACAAAAAAAATTAATTATTTTTAAAAAATGGAACCAGAGAAAATCTGGAGCTTATGGATTTAATTAATTAGATGAAGAATGCATTAGGGAGCTTAAGAAATCAGGCAGATCAGATCAAAGGAAGAATTACCAATCTGGAAGGTAAGAATTCAGAAATGAGAGCATGAACTAAGATTTCAAAGAAGTCAAGAAACCCTACAACAGTTAGCAACTTTGATGAGAAAAATATCTATTTAAGATTTACTGTTATGGGGGCACCTGGGTGGCTCAGTGGGTTAAAGCCCTGCCTTTGGTTCAGGTCATGATCCCAGGGTCCTGAGATCAAGCCCCGCATTGGGCTCTCTGCTCCGCAGTGAGCCTGCTTCCTCCTCTCTCTCTGCTTGTCTCTCTGCCTACTTGTGATCTCGGTCTGTCCAATAAAAAAAATCAATTCTTTTAAAAAAAAATTACTGTTATGCCAGGAGAAGAGAAGAAGAATGGAGAAGAGAGTTTATTTAGAAAAATAAAAGCTGGGAACTTCCCAAACCTGGGGATAGTAGTAGACATACAAGTTTATGAAACTAACACAACACCCTATGAGTTCAATGCAAAAAGACCTTCTCCAGGACATGCTAGAATCAAACTGCCATCCATGATAAAGACTTTTAAAGTGATAAAGACAACTAACAAGAGACTAACTTACGAAAGAACCTCCATTAGACTATAAGCAGATTTCTCGGCAGAAATGCAGTAGGAGAGGACAGGAGAATGACAAAGTGGTACATGATAAAAACTGCCATCCAAGATACTATATATGGTAAAGTTTTCCTTCAGATATGAAACAGAGAGGCTTTCCCAGACTAACAGCCAACAACAACAACAAAAAGTTCACCATCACTACACCTGCCTTATAAGAAATGCATGACACCTGCCTTATAAGAAATGCTGAAAGCAGTGCCTCAAGCTGAAATGAAAAGATGAATTGCTTATGTAATAGTAAATGAAAGTGCACGTGGTTCCTGAATAACAGTGGTGTGAAAACAATACATATACAGTAGAAACTGTATATTGAATTCTGATTTTTAGTCTTTTCCCAGTCTAGCATTTCATGGTATGATTTTCTCTCATAATGTCAGGAAGCAGCAGTGAGCTGTACCTCCCACTCATGCAATCATGAGGGTAAACAGCCAATGCATTTAAAACCATTCTGTACCCATACAATCATTCAGTTTTCTACTTTCAGTATAGTATTCAATAAACTGCCCAAGATATTTGACACTTGATTATAAAATAGGCTTTGCGTTAGATTAGCCTACAGTCAGGCAAAATCACCTAACTATTCTGCGCATGTTGAAGCTAAGCTATATTAAGTTACGATGTCTGGTCCATTAGCTGTATTAAGTACATTTTCTATTTATGATCTTTTCAACTTTAAAGGATACTGTGTGCCAAGAAGCCTATTCTAAGTAGAAGAAGCTCTGTGCTCAGTATTCCAGCAAAGGCAAAGAATTAGTGATCCAGGTTAAATTATAATTCTGTAATAGAATGATGTGTTCACCACATTACTATAATGTCTTCACAGATTCACAATATAAAAACAGGCAGAGTGTGATATAAAAAACATAAAAGTTGAACAGTATATGAATGGAAACTGTATAAATGAATGAAGATAAATCTGGAGGCATACATAGAAAGGGAAACAGAGCAAAACACTATGAAAAACCACCATTCTACAAGGGTAGACAGAAACAGTGGGAATAAGAAACCAACGAGGTACAAAACAGCTAGAAAACAAACAGTAAGATGACAATAGTAAGTCTTTATGTATTAATAATCCCTCTCAACAAAAATGAATTGCATTCACTAATCAAAAAGCACTGAGTGGCTGAAAGGATTAAAAAAAAAAAAAAAAAGACCCAACTATATATTGCCTTTTAGAAACTCATTTTACAACTAAAGGACACATAGACTCAATCTGAAGGGTGAAAGATGATATTCCCAAAGAAAGAGGCATAGTTCTACTTAAATCAGACAAAGTACACTTTAAGCCAAATACCTATCAAGATATTATAATGAATAGATCAATGCATCCGAAAGATACCATAATTTTAAATTATATATATATACATATATATATATATATATTTTCATTCCCCACACTAGAGCACCAAAATACACAACAAAGCAACAGTAGAGGATTTCAGTGCCCCAGTGCCCACAATGGATATTGTCCAGGCAGAAAACCAACAAGGAAACATTGGAATTGAACTATGCTTTATGGACTAAACAGCCATATATAGGATGTAACCAAATCCATGTTCCTAAAAAGGGACAGGGAACATTTTTCAAGACAGATCATATGATAGGGCATGAAACACCTGTCAGGAAATTAAAAAATTGCAATCCTACCACCTATCTTTGCAACCACAAGATGAAAGCTGGATGAAATGCAAATACGGAGAAAGGAAAAATACAGTTCTAGACAACCAATGGGTCAAAGAAAAAGTCAAAAGGGAAAAAACTACTTTAAAACAAATAAAAATATAAACACAACGTATCAAAACTAGCAGGATACAGCAAAAGCAGTTCTGAAAGGAAAGTTAATGGTGATAAATGCATGCACTAAGATATTAGAGATCTCAAGTACTCAACCTCACTTTATATCCCAACTATAAAAATAGAACAAATTAGGTCCTATGGTAGCAGAAAAATGGAAATAATAAAGATCAGAGCATAAAGAAATGAAATAGAAAACACACAATCAGTAACTTGATCCATTCTGGTTTTTCAAGAGGATAAAATTGGCAAACATTTAGCCAGACTAAGAAGACTCAAATCACAAATTAAAAAGCAGACTTTGCAATTGATACTATAGAAAGTCATAGCATGTAACTGTTCACAATAGTCTATTATGGTCCTAACAAATGAGATGACCCAGAAAAAATGAAGAAATTTCTAGAAACACAAAAGCTACCAATATCGCTACCAAGAAATACAAAATCTGAATAGACCAGTAACAAGCAAGATTAAATCAGTGGTCAAAAACTTCCCAACATGGAACATCACAGGATCAGATGGCTTCATTGGTGAATTCTACCAAACATTAAAAGAAAAATTAACACCCATCCTTCTCAAACTCTTCCAAAGAATTAAGGATAAGGAAGTACATACAGACTCCATCCTGATACCAGATAAGCATACTAGAAGAAAAGTACAGACCAATATTCCTAATGAATGTAGATGAAAGATGTTCCTTGACATAGGTCTTGGCAATAATTGTTTGGATAGTACATCAAAAAGTACCAACAATAGAAGCAAAAACTGACAAATGACACTACATCAAATGAAAGCTTTTGTACAACATAAGTAACAAATATGAAAATGCAAACTACAGTACAGTAGGAAATTTTTGCAAGCCACGTTATCAGAAAGGGAATTAATACATGAAATATATAAAGATCTCATACAACTCAATAACAAAAAATGTGATTTAAAAAATCAGCATAAGAACTAAATGGACAGGGATGACTGGGTGGCTCAGTGGATTAAAGCTTCTGCCCTTGGCTTAGGAGTGAGCTCTCAGCTTGGGGTTACCTTGAACTGGTCCCAGGCTCCGTCAGCTTGAAGTGCGGGCGGAGGCCACGGTGACGGGAGTAATTGGGTGCTGTTCTCTGAGGGCACACTGAGGAGTGGGGCCCCGGGCTCTCAGCTCCTCTGGGCCGGAGACTGGGAGGCCGCCATCTTCATTCCCGTCTTCCAGAACTCTATGGAAAGCGCTCAGGGAACAAAAAGCTCCCGAAAGCAAACCCGAGCTGATTACTCAGCCTGGCCCCTGGTAAGGGCGGTGCAACTCCACCTGGGGCAAAGACACTTGAGAATCACTACAACAGGCCCCTCCCCCAGAAGATCAACAAGAAACCCAGCCAGGACCAAGTTCACCTATCAAGGTGTGCAGCTTCAATACCAAGGAGAGCAGCAGAATTCCAGAGGAGGAGAAAGCAAAGCACGGAACTCATGGCTTTCTCCCCATGATTCTTTAGGCTTGCAGTTAATTTTTTTTCTTTTTGAATTATTTTTTCTCTTCTTCTGCCAAATTTTTTTAGCTTTTACCCTTTTCTTTTTTAAGGTTTTTTACCTAGTTTATCTAATATATATATATTTTTTTCTTTTTTATATTTTTTATTTATTCGTTTTCTTTTTTTTAATTGTTTCTTTTTTTCTTTCTTTCTTTTGGAACCTCTTTTTATCTCCTTTCTCCCCCCTCACGATTTGGGATCTCTTCTGATTCGGTTAAAGCATATTTTCCTGGCGTTGTTGCCACCCTTTTAGTATTTTACTTGATCCTTCATATACTCTTAGCTGGAAAAAATGACAAGACAGAAAAATTCACCACGAAAAAAAGAACAAGAGGCAGTACCAAAGGCTAGGGACCTAATCAATACAGACATTGGTAATATGTCAGATCTAGAGTTCAGAATGACGATTTTCAAGGTTCTAGCCAGGCTCGAAAAAGGCATGGAAGATATTAGAGAAACCCTCTCGGGAGATATAAAAGCCCTTTCTGGAGAAATAAAAGAACTAAAATCTAACCAAGTTGAAATCAAAAAAGCTATTAATGAGGTGCAATAAAAAATGGAGGCTCTCACTGCTAGGATAAATGAGGCAGAAGAAAGAATTAGCGATATACAAGACCAAATGACAGAGAATAAAGAAGCTGAGCAAAAGAGGGACAAACAGCTACTGGACAACGAGGGGAGAATTTGAGAGATAAGAGACACCATAAGACGAAACAACATTAGAATAATTGGGATTCCAGAAGAAAAAGAAAGAGAGAGGGGAGCAGAAGGTATATTGGAGAGAATTATTGGAGAGAATTTCCCCAATATGGCAAAGGGAACAAGCATCAAAATCCAGGAGTTTCAGAGAAGCCCCCTCAAAATCAATAAGAATAGGTCCACACGCCATCACCTAATAGTAAAATTTACAAGTCTTAGTGACAAAGAGAAAATCCTGAAAGCAGCCCAGGAAAAGAAGTCTGTAACATACAATGGTAAAAATATTAGATTGGCAGCAGACTTATCCACAGAGACCTGGCAGGCCAGAGAGAGCTGGCATGATACATTCAGAGCACTAAACGAGAAAAACATGCAGCCAGGATTACTATATCCAGCTAGGCTATCATTGAAAATAGAAGGAGAGATTAAAAGCTTCCAGGACAAACAAAAACTGAAAGAATTTGCAAACACCAAATCAGCTCTACAGGAAATATTGAAAGGGGTCCTCTAAGCAAAGAGAGACCCTAAAACTAGTAGATCAGAAAGGAACAGAGACAATATACAGTCACAGTCACCTTACAGGAAATACAATGGCACTAAATTCATATCTCAATAGTTATCCTGAATGTTAATGGGCTAAATTCCCCAATCAAAAGACACGGGGTATCAGAATGGATAAAAAAACAAAATCCATCTATTTGTTGACTACAAGAAACTCATTTTAAACCCAAAGACATCTCCAGTTTTAACGTGAGGGGGTGGAAAACAATTTACCATGCTAATGGACATCAGAAGAAAGCTGGAGTGGCAATCCTTATATCAGATCAATTAGATTTTAAGCCAAAGACTATAATAAGAGATGAGGAAGGACACTCTATCAGACTCAAAGGATCTGTCCAACAAGAAGATCTAACAATTGTAAATATCTATGCCCCTAACGTGGGAGCAGCCAACTATATAAACCAAGGAATAACAAAATCAAAGAAACACATCAACAATAATACAATAATAGTAGGGGACTTTAACACTCTCCTCACTGAAATGGACAGATCATCCAAGCAAAAGATCAACAAGGAAAGAAAGGCCTTAAATGACACATTGGACCAGATGGACATCACAGATATATTCAGAACATTTCATCCCAAAGCAACAGAATACACATTCTTCTGTAGTGCACATGGAACATTCGCCAGAATAGATCACATCCTCGGTCCTAAATCAGGTCTCAACCGGTATCAAAAGATTGGGATCATTCCCTGCATATTTTCAGACCACAATGCTCTGAAGCTAGAACTCAATCAGAAGAGGAAATTTGGAAAGAACCCAAATACATGGAGACTAAACAGCATCCTTCTAAAGAAGGAATGGGTCAACCAGGAAATTAAAGAAGAATTGAAAGAATTCATGGAAAAAAATGATAATGAAAACACAACGGTTCAAAATCTGTGGGACACAACAAAGGCAGTCCTGAGAGGAAAATATATAGCGGTACAAGCCTTTCTCAAGATACAAGAAAGGTCTCAGGTACACAACCTAACCCTACACCTAAAGGAGCTGGAGAAAGAACAAGAAAGAAACCCTAAACTCAGCAGGAGAAGAGAAATCATAAAGATCAGAGCAGAAATCAATGAAATAGAAAAAAAACAATAGAACCAATCAATGAAACTAGGAGCTGGTTCTTTGAAAGAATTAATAAGATTGATAAACCCCTGGCCAGACTTATCAAAAAGAATAGAGAAAGGACCCAAATCAATAAAATCATGAATGAAAGAGGAGAGGTCACAATTAACACCAAGGAAATACTGACAATTATAAGAACATACTATGAGCAACTCTACGCCAACAAATTTGACAATCTGGAAGAAATGGATGCATTCCTAGAGACATATAAACTACCACAACTGAACCAGGAAGAAATAGAAAGCCTGAACAGACCCATAACCAGTAAGGAGATTGAAACAGTCATCAAAAATCTCCAAACAAACAAAAGCCCAGGGCCAGACGGCTTCCCGGGGGAATTCTACCAAACATTTAAAGAAGAACTAATTCCTATTCTCCTGAGACTGTTCCAAAAAATAGAAATGGAAGGAAAACTTCCAAACTCATTTTATGAGGCCAGCCTCACCTTGATCCCCAAACCAGACAAGGATCCCATCAAAAAAGAGAACTACAGACCAATATCCTTGATGAACACAGATGCAAAAATTCTCACCAAAATACTAGCCAATAGGATTCAACAGTACATTAAAAGGATTATTCACCATGACCAAGTGGGATTTATTCCAGGGCTACAAGGTTGGTTCAACATCCGCAAATCAATCATTGTGATACAACACATTAATGAAAGAACAGGAACCATAAGATACTCTCCATAGATGCTGAAAAAGCATTTGACAAAGTATAGCAACCCTTCCTGATCAAAACTTTTCAAAATGTAGGAATAGAGGGCACATACCTCAATATTATCAAAGCCATCTATGAAAATCCCACCGCAAATATCATTCTCAATGGAGAAAAACTGAAAGCTTTTCTGCTAAGGTCAGGAACACGGCAGGGATGTCCATTATCACCACTGCTTTTCAACATAGTACTAGAAGTCCTAGCCTCAGCAATCAGACAACAAAAGGAAATTAAAGGCATCCAAATCAGCAAAGAAGAAGTCAAACTATCACTCTTTGCAGATGATATGATACTATATGTGGAAAACCCAAAAGACTCCACTCCAAAACAGCCAGAACTTGTACAGGAATTCTGTAAAGTGTCAGGATATAAAATCAATGCACAGAAATCAGTTGTATTTATCTACACCAACAACAAGACAGAAGAAAGAGAAATTAAGTAGTCAGTCCCATTTACAATTACACCCAAAACTATAAGATACCTAGGAATTAACCTAACCAAAGAGGCTAAGAATCTATACTCAGAAAACTATAAAGTACTCATGAAAGAAATTGAGGAAGACACAAAAAAATGGAAAAATGTTCCATGCTCCTGGATTGGAAGAATAAATATTGTGAAAATGTCTATGCTACCTAAAGCTATCTACACATTTAATGCAATTCCTATCAAAGTACCATCCATTTTTTTCAAAGAAAAGGAACAAATAATCCTAAAATTTATATGGAACCAGAAAAGACCTCGAAGAGCCAAAGGAATATTGAAAAAGAAAGCCAAAGTTGGTGGCATCACAATTCCAGACTTCAAGCTCTATTACAAAGCTGTCATCATCAAGACAGCATGGTACTGGCACAAAAACAGACACATAGATCAATGGAACAGAATAGAGAGCCCAGAAATAGACCCTCAACTCTATGGTCAACTAATCTTCGACAAAGCAGGAAAGAATGTCCAATGGAAAAAAGACAGCCTCTTCAATAAATGGTGATGGGAAAATTGGATCATTTCCTTAGACCACACACGAAAATAGACTCAAAATGGATGAAGGACCTCAATGTGAGAAAGGAATCCATCAAAATCCAGGAGGAGAACACAGGCAGCAACCACTTTGACCTCATCCGCAGCAACATCTTCCTAGGAACATTGCCAAAAGCAATGGAAACAAGGGCAAAAATGAACTATTGGGATTTTATCAAGATCAAAAGCTTTTGCACAGCAAAGGAAACAGTTAACAAAACCAAAAGACAACTGACAGAATGGGAGAAGATATTTGCAAACGACATATCAGATAAAGGGCTAGTGTCCAAAATCTATAAAGAACTTAGCAAACTCAACACCCAAAGAACAAATAATCCAATCAAGAAATGGGCAGAAGACATGAACAGACATTTCTGCAAAGAAGACATCCAGATGGCCAACAGACACATGAAAAAGTGCTCCACATCACTCGGCATCAGGGAAATACAAATCAAAACCACAATGAGATATCACTTCACACCAGTCAGAATGGCTAAAATTAACAAGTCAGGAAATGACAGATGCTGGCGAGGATGCGGAGAAAGGGGAACCCTCCTACACTGTTGGTGGGAATGCAAGCTGGTGCAACCACTCTGGAAAACAGCATGGAGGTTCCTCAAAATGTTGAAAATAGAACTACCCTATGACCCAGCAATTGCACTGCTGGGTATTTACCCTAAAGATACAAACATAGTGATCCGAAGGGGCACATGCACCCGAATGTTTATAGCAGCAATGTCCACAATAGCCAAACTATGGAAAGAACCTAGATGTCCATCAACAGATGAATGGATAAAGAAGATCTGGTATATATACACAGTGGAATACTATGCAGCCATCAAAAGAAATGAAATCTTTGCCATTTGTGATGATGTGGATGGAACTAGTGGGTATCATGCTTAGTGAAATAAGTCAATTTGAGAAAGACAACTATCATATGATCTCCCTGATATGAGGGAGAGGAGATGCAACATGGGAGGTTAAGGGGGTAGGAGAAGAGTAAATGAAACAAGATGGGATTGGGAGGGAGACTCTTAATCTCACAAAACAAACTGAGGGTTGATAGGGGGAGGGGTGTTGGGAGGGGGCTGGGGTTATGGACATTGGGGAGGGTATATATTATGGTGAGTGCTGTGAAGTGTGTAAACCTGGCGATCGCAGACCTGTACCCCTGGGGATAAAAATATATGTTTATAAAAAAATTTTTAAAAAGATTATACAGTATGCTGTAACAAATTCCTCATTATATCCAAAAGGAATGATGACATCAAAGGTATATTCTCTAACCACAGTGTAATCAAATTAGAAATAACACTGAAAAATTTGAAGACTGATAAATGTAGGGAAAATGAAGTAGCATTTATAAATAATCAATGAGTCAAAGAATAAAGCAAAGGGAAATTAGAAAACATCCTGAAACTTACCAGATGGAGTGGAATAATTTTTTAGAGGAACATTTATAGCCATAAATGTATTACTTGAAAAGAGAAATTCAAAGTAAACCATCTAAACTGCTACCTTTAGAAACTAGAGGAAAGGAAATAATGTTAGAGGGTAAATTAATAAAATAGTAGGGAAGCAATAACAGAAAAATCAGTATAATGGTTATTTGATCAACAAACTTGACAAAACTTAGATATTCCACAGAAAAGAAGACCCAGATAACTAAAATCAGAAATCAAAGAGAGACCAACTTTGGACCTTAGAGAGATAAAAGTGGTACTAACGAAGCAGTGTAAACAACTTTATGCCAACAAATTGGGTAACTCAGATGAATGGGGGTAATTCCAAAAGAAACACATTACCAAATGTGCTTAAAACCAAATACTTTGAATAAAGCTACAGGAAGCGAAAAGATTGAATTACTAACAAGGACCTAACATAAGATCAGAATTGGAGGGCTTTAATCATGAATTCTACCAACTATTTAGTAAAGAATCTATACCAATTCCTCAAAAGTATATCCAAAAACTCCAAGAATACCACCCAACTCATTTTATCAGGTCACTCTCACTCTGGTGCCAAAACCAGACATCCCAACTAGAGAAAAATACAAAATATCCTTTGGGAATTTAGATGCAGATATACTTATAAAAACTGGCAGGTTGAATTCAGCCACTGATTAAGAGTCATATATCATGACCAGGTGGGATTTAGCCCCACTACATGGGGTTGCTTTAACATTTGTATAACAAAGGATTACAGTGTAACGATAAGGAATAATATTCACATCATCATCCCTACAGATAGATGCATGATGCAAACCTCAACCAATAGAACTTTCTCAACTCAAAAAAGTACATCAGTCAATAACCCTTGGCTAAGCTCATACTTTGTGAGAATAGCTTTATGTTTTCCTTCTATAAGGAATAAGGTGACTGACCAATCCTATTCAACATTTTACTAGTCAGGATGGTGAAGCAATATAAATAAATAAATGACATTCAGATTAGATAGGAAGAGGCAAAACTGTCTCCCTTTATAGAGCACATGATCTTATACATAAAACATCCCAAGAAATCAACTAAACAGGGTTTGGAATAAACTACTATAACAATGTGTCAGGATAAGAAATTGATACATAACTATCAACTGCACTTCTACACACTAGCTCTGAACAATTAAAAAAAATTGAAATTAAGAAAACAATCTCACTTGCAATAGCAGCAAATGAATCATTTGAAATAATGTTAACAAAAGAAGTGTCCTGCTTGTATACTGCATACTATAAAATGTTGAATAAAATTAAACAAGATCCAGACAAATTAGGAGGCATCTAATGTTCATGGACTGGAACATTTGAAAATGATAATACTCCCAAAAAGTGTCTACAGATTTGATGTTTTGATTCTAAAATTGATACAGAAATAACCAAAAGAGTGTTGGAAAACACACTTTGTCATTTCACAACTGATTACAAAGCGACAATAATCATGACAGTGTAGTAGTGACAGAAAGATAGTGATTTACATCAGTGCAATAAAAGTAATCATTCAGAAATAAGCTCACATTTATCAGTGATTTTTAACCAATGTGCCTAGAAAGTTCAGTGGAGAAGGAATAACCTTTTCAACCGACAGTGCTCAGGCAACTGAATATCCACATACATAGAATTTGGGCCTCAACCACACCATACACAAAATGCCACCCAAAACAGATCATGCGCTTTAATGTGAGCAATAAAACTATCAAGCTCCTTGAAGAAAAAAATAGGACTAAATCTTAATGATCTTGTATTATACTCTACTTTTTTTAGGCATGACACCAAAAGTATGCACAGTGGAAGAAAAAAAGATTTTCACCAAAATCTAAAACTTTTGCATTTCAAGGAATTCGATCAGGAAAATGAAAACAACACTTATAATGGGAGAAAATATTTTCAAATCACATATTTGACAAGGGAAGGTACCCAGAATAAAATAAAATCTTTTAAAGTGAGCCATTAAAAGATAAATACTCCAATTATAAAATGAACAAGGGATTATAAAAAGACACTCCTCCAAAGCATGTCTCCAAATGGTCAGTAAACACATGAAATGATGCTCAACACTACTACTCATCAAGAAAATGCAAACCAAATCTACACTAAGATACCACTTCACACCCACTAGGATGTTTAAAATCAAAAGATGTAATGACAAGTGGTGATGAGGATGTTCAGAATTTGGATACCTCGTGTATTGCATTATTAGTGAGAATGTAAAATGGTAGACTTTGTAAAACCTTTTGGCAGTTACTCAAAGTGCAACACATACACTTACCTTATGACCCAGCAATTCCATTCCAGAAAGGTATATATGCCAGAAAAACGAAAAATGTCCACTCCTACATGACTCTTCATAGAAGCATTATTCTAAGACCCCAAAAGTAGAAATCGCCTAAATGTTCATCAATTGATGAATGGATAGACAAAATACAGTGTATCCATACAATGGTGAATGTGGGCAGATCCACAGAGTCAGAAAGTGATTAGTGACTGCCTGAAGTGGGTGCAGAAGACTGTGGGATGTGAGGTTAGTAGTGTGGGAATGTGGAATGACTGTTAATGTGTACAGAGATTTTTGTGGGATGATGAACATGTTCTAAAATTACATTGTAGTGATGGCTGTCTAAATCTTTAAATATAAAAATGAACCAAAGAATGAATAAAAGAGGTTTTTCTTTCTTCAGTAATGAGATTCATCTTTCTTATCTTCAGGCTAGAGATGGTAAAATCTAGCCCAAGGTTACTATATGATGCTTTCTAGTTACCTTATTAATGCATCTTTGCAAGTAATCATCTTGTAAGTCAATATTCCTTAAGTTATCCAGTTTTTATAGCTCCCTTGATTGTTCTCTATTAAATATCCTAAACAATAAGGTGATCTATGAAGGGGAGGGATGAGTAACACAAGACTGTATTCACTAAGGGTATTTTCCTGAGTTTTTTTTTAACTACATAAAACAAAACGCATTTATCAGTTTGTAGATTTAATTGTACCACACTTCACTGTGATTTATATTGTCTCACATCTGTTACTTGGAAGAAATTCTACTAATTTGCCTTTTTTTTTCCCCACAAGGAGATTTATTGTGGTGCTACATAAGAATTAGAAAATTATTTAGACATATAATCAGAACTCCATTCTGAACATTATTGCTAGTGTAACCAATTTAAAGAATATAAAGTTATGTTACCTTATGAGTACCAAGCCATGGTATAGAAAATAAATAAATATTTAAAAACCCCACACTTCCCATAAGATAGTGATTTATTGGGATTTTGCAATTACTGTTTGTCAACAATAGCCACAGACATGGTCTACATATGCTAGAAAATTGAACATCTCTCTTGCATGGTTATTAAATTATTTTCCCTCTGTGGCAATCAAGCTTTTAAATGCCAGATCAGGGCCAAGATAAATTGTTCACAGAGCCATAGAGAGCTATTGACAATTCCAAAATATATGACCCTCCCAGTACCCCTTAAATATTTTCTCTCTTTACAAGTCATCTGAAGGGCTGAAACTTTCCTGGTGGATTAAATGGTAATTCATGAGACATATTCCTGAGCATAATAATCCCATCCATACTGGCTGGAAAACTAAAAGAGATAATAAAAAAAAAAAAAAAAAATCTGCTCCGCATTTGGGCCAGCAATGTTAATAATAAATTCCATTCCCTCAGAGCATGATAAAAAGGTTTATATTATTAGCCAAAGTCAATATATTAAAAAAAAAAAAATAAAAAGCACTGATTTCCTTTGGCCCGTGAGTGGGGACACCCATGCCATTGGTAAGACACTCCATGATGTATCTGGATTACCATCACAGGTGTGAGGGAACAGTCTAAGCTAAAAGAAAATCAAACCTGGCTAGGTCCAGCAACATACATATTGCTTGCACTGGGAAATGGCACAGTGTGGTTCTGGAAAGCCTTCATTATCCTTATTAGAGTCATTTCAGTTATCCTTTTTGTTTTACAGTTGTCCAGATATTTCATCCAGAGTACTAAGTGCTTCTTTCCATTCATTGTCCTGACAGGTGATTCAGACTTCAGGTCAATCAACATTGAAACTGAAACGGAGACCTAACCAAGCAAGTCAAAGTTTATCTTCAAACAATTTGGCAAGAACGGTGGACACGTGGCAATCCTTGAAGGGCTCTCCAGGACACTGAGCACTGAAAATAAAAGAAGTTCCCACACTTCCAGGAAGTGGCTGATTGTTTTATAACCATGATAAAAAGTAGCCATCAGCACCAGTTTTAACCTGATTAAACAATAAATGACAGTTAATAAATACAGCTTGGGGAACAAGCATTATGAGAACTGGATTTTAACAGATAACCTTATTCCAGTGCATAAATCATTGGAAATTCCATCCAGTGATAGCTCCTTACTTCTAATTTTAGCCAATCAAAAAAAAAAAATTCACTCCAGTGAACAGTCACCTTCATGAGCATGTAATCAATGATGGACTCTGCTCTTAGAAAAGGTCCAGTGCTTGGGGTTTAGTGAGCTATGGTTATTACCTTAAAATTATTATTTCTAACTTTGAGTGTGTGTTTTAAAAATTAAATCCAATGGATCAATGAAGGCTAAGTTAGATTGGGTCCTTGGTTCATGTGCAATCCCACTGCTCAACACCATTCTACATTCTTAGGGAAGAGGGTTGCTGAGAACCTTCCTACTCCCACTCAGCCACCACTGCCAAACTCTGCTTCTCTAACGAGAGCTTAGGAACTTTTGAAGAGGGTCCAAATACCAGGCATAATCCTGTAAGGGTCTATATTTATTCTCTCCAAGAAAATGTGACATTATATGGCAAAACAAAAATGCCAGGACAGATTACTTGACACACCATGGAATAAAGGAAAATGGGATTCTCCCCCTGCTTTTTGGGGAAAAAAAAAAAAAGGATCTTGTATTTTTATTTTGTACTGGAACTTTCAAATTATGGACCTGGCTCTGTTCCAGTGAACACATTTCTCAATGCCAGCCAATCAACTGCCTCATGGTTCGACAAGTGACATCAATTCACTCATGTCAATGAAAGCCAGCCAATCCCTGACCACTATGCTCCCTAAAATCCCTGTATAAAATCAACAGCCTGCTCATCCAGGAGTGATTGTACTTGACAAAGATATTTAAGTTTCAAAAAATATTCAGTTTGGTGCACTTGCTGTTGTCTGTTATCTATTTCCAATACTGTGTGATGGTTCTCTAATTTGACAGAACCAACAATAGGCTGTGTAAGGATGTCAGAGATCTGGTATGTTTCCAGTTCTTTGGATACTGAAAAGGATGTTTTGAAAGAGAGGGTTGTATTTAGAATTGATAAGATGTGGTACAAAATAGCATTGATCCTATTCTCCAAATAAAACTTTCCCTGTAATCCAGGAAAGAACTTCATTGCTGACTAAGAATTTGGCTTTCATAACTTAATCATTCAATCAGAAGGGAACTTAATCAATCAGAAGGGAAACTAAGAAAAATTTTTTTCCAACCTGATTCTGCCTATGTAATGGCCAAATAGCAACTGTTTAATAAATATTCAATTGAATAAATTTATTCAAGGATACATTAATGAATAATTGAATGTTCCTCTCAACCTCTAAGTGAAATCACATTCAAAATGGAAACAAATGAAATGCAAAGTCTAGAAAACTGAACACTTAGAATCAGAGCACTGTGATATGAGCAAAATGAAAATGTACTGGAAGTTCCTAAATATAGATCATAAAGCCTCTAGACCACATAGAAAACATCATAAAAGTGCATACATATAAGAAAGCTGAGCAATAGGGCTTACTAGGAATCTAAGACAAAGTCAAGAAGCAAAAGCAACTGTGGCCCAAATCTACTGTCTACTTTGTTTTATCTGCTTGAGCTGGCTGATTTAGGTGACCAAAACAGGTCTGGAAATGTATTTTCACATGTATGCTATGCAATGAAAATGCTTTCTATATAATAGTTTGGGGGGAAGGTAATAAAAGAAACTTTTACATGATTCTGTATAGAAAGTCAACTCTTATTTACTTATTGACTCTTCCCATACTCTGAAGACAAGTAAATTGGTAATACATGTAAAAATTTATTTTACCCTATCATTATTTTAAAAACATTGAGATATTTGTAATACCCAAATTATGACAAGAATTCATTGGTCTCCACTTTATTATTAACCAAATTCTCAGGGTGATATAAAATTCAAGAGTCTATCTCCAATAAAACTAGTCAGAATCATATTAACAACTCTGTGGTGGTATTTTATTGCTATTTCTCATCTAATATTTCCCATAATGCACCTGATTGACTATAAGACATTATGACTGTTGTAACCGCACAGTCTGTTAGCTTAACAGGTTTATAGTCATTGGCATTTATGTTTCCTAGTAGGAGGAGCATTTTAGCACATTATAAAGTACAAATAAATGAAAAGATAGAATTATAGATTCTTCTGTTGTTTTGCAACTCTTGTTTGGCTGTGGTTTGATTTCTTTTATAGTTGGTGAAATAAACAGAAAAGAAGAAAGCTGAGGAAGGGATTATCATGCAGCAAAAGGTGAAAAGAACCTAAGTCTTTATCTAGTACCACATGTAGTCAAGTTGTGCTTTATATGGTTGTTCTAGTATTTTATTACCCTCCTCATTGAATCCAGGCTTCCAGTTTTCAGGGCTTTATATCACTGATCATGTATTAATATCACTTTATCCTACATATGCATGTAAGTAGGTGTCCTAGCTTTAGAAGTATATTTTCATCTACTCTTCCAAAAATGAACTTAAAAAATAGAAGTTTGTAGGCTAAAAAGTAAATAATGGAAAGGGAATTTTTTACTATAAAAAATGAAAAAATAATATTTACTCAGGGCAAACAGTCTTTTCAACACAAAAATTAAAAAAAAAAAAAGAAGTATTGAGACTCCTGGGTGACTCAGTCAGTTAAGCATTTGCCTTCGGCTCAGGTCATGATCCCAGGGTCTTGGGATCAAGTCCTGCACTGGGCTCCTTGCTCATCAGAGAGCTTGCTTTTCCCTCTGCCCGCTGCTCCCCCTGCTTGTACTCTGTCTCTCAGAAATAAGTAAATAAAATCTTTAAAAAAATTAAAATTAAAATGGAAGTATTTCTAATTTGAGTAAGAAATGTTTTGAAACGGGGAAACCTGGGTGGCTCAGTGGGTTAAAGCCTCTGCTTTCGGCTCAGGTCATGATCCCAGAATCCTGGGATCGAGCCCCACATCGGGCTCTCTGCTCTGTGGGGAGCCTGCTTCCTCCTCTCTCTCGCTCTCTCTCTCTGCTTACTTGTGATCTCTGTCAAGTAATAAATAAAATCTTAAAAAAAAAAAAGAAATGTGTTAAAACATTATAGTATACCTTCTCTATGTTTCTTTTATTCTAAGGTATAATGTTGATTTGTCTGAAATAAACATGGAATGCTTTTATTCTTCCTCTATGAAATCAAACAAAATATACCTGTGAGCAATTATGTCTGGAAGGAGAGAACTTTCCAAGATAATTGTGTACATCAAGAATGATAAAAATATACAAATCATAGACTTGAGGACAATTAAAATTTCTCAACATGAGTTTTAAAAATTTATACTTTACATGAAAAGACATAAAATACAGGGAACCTTCCCATGAATTTCCATATGTTTGAAAATAAGAAATACAGTTACTAATACACCTCAGGTGAAACAAAGTATCATGATGGAAAACAGAAAATAACCAGTATAAAATAATTTAAACTCAATGAAAAAAAGGGGGATCTGACTACAGATCCTACAGGCATTGAAATACCTTAAGAAGATATTGTGGTATTTGTGGCAATGGTTCTTAAAATATAGATTATGACAAAATTCCTAGAAAAATACAAACTACCAATACCCACAGAAGAAACAAAGTCTGCATAGCTCTACAACAAGTAAAGAAATTAAATCAATAATTGCTTTACTTCACACAAAGCAAATGCAGTATCACAAGTGAATTTTACTAATTTTATAAGTACATCACAAAAAAGAACAAATCTCAAAGTATGCCTTTAATACCATACATTATTTTTATCCTGGTAAATTCAAGTTCTATTCAGTTCTCTTATCACAATCCCATGCATATCATTATCCATATGGGAACAGTGGTTTTTTAAGCCAGGAAGACAGATGTGGAAAACATCATTTCCCGTGATGTGATCAGTATCCAATATGCTGAGCAAAAACAGTATGCTTCAGTCCTAGAAATTTAGCATGCTACTATGTTCTCAGTGCACTCATTCTTTCCAAGATATTAATACTGTCACCTTCCAACCTCTCTTCTTCCAATAAACCTTGACATAAGACCTTTGACAGTAAATCTGGATGAGATAGCATGAAATTGCTTGAATTAAGCTTCAAAATTCTGGAGAAAAAATAATTTAAAAACTGAGTTCTAGGGGCACCTGGGTGGCTCAGTGGATTAAGCCACTGCCTTCGGCTCAGGTCATGATCTCAAAGGCCCTGGGATTGAGCCTCGCATCCAGCTCTCTGCTCAGCAGGGAGCCTGCTTACCCCCCACCAGCCTGACTCTCTGCCTACCTGTGATCTCTCTGTCAAATAAATAAAATCTTAAAAAAAAAAAAAAACTGAGTTCTGTACTAAAAAACAAATTCTTTTTTTCTGCCAAAAAAATGTGATGCCATTTTTTAGTATGTTACTGAGAGTATTACTTCAAATTTAAAATGAGATTTTACGAACACCAATGCAATCAAATACAGGCCCTCTCATTTATTAAAAAAAAAAAAAAGTTTCTCTGTAAGTGAAAAAAAAATGTTTATCTTGATCCTCTATCTTTGAATAACTTCAGAAAACCATCAAGGGAGAAAAAATTGTAGAGAAAAATTCTCAAAATGCTTATACTTACACCTGAGTGGTTTATCCTACCTTCACACTTAAGAAAAACTTTTTAAAAAAGGACAAAAGTTCAGCTCTGCTATGAATCAACTTCAGCAGTGTAAATGGGCTAGTATTACCATTGCTAACAAAACTACTTGGGACCACCAACGAAAACTGAGAAAAGATCGAACCATTTCAGTATAGCATATTACCTATGCTGTACGTGACCTGTGTGATAGCATTTTTCACCTCCACAGAATGGTTTGCTGGAAAAGTAAAGAGAATAACCAGCATGGGAGCAGGACAGCAGGAAATGATGGTCATGAGTGTGGAATTCTTTCAGGTTAGTAATAGATTTCCAGGTTTTCCCAGCCAATAGGGAATGCCAAAGGCCATAACCAGAGGGCAGAGCTTGGTGGCTAACTTAATTAAAATTCCAGAAATATAAACAATCAAGAGAAAGAAATCCAAGTATAACACTAATAAAATCATTAGTGCAATGAAAAAGTCAATATAAGACCTATTTCTTTGAAAATGCAAAATTGATAAACTTGTAGCAAGACTGACCAAAAAACACTGAACTTTTAAAATAAGAAATGAAAGAGAAGTTTCAACCAACACTACAGAAATCAAAGAATTATAAGAGATTACTATGAAAAATTATATGCCAAATGACTGGAAAACCTAGAAGAGAGAAATACCTAGAAAGATACCATCTTCCACGACTTAACAAGGAAGGCATAGAAAATCCAAACAGACTGATTACAAACAATAAATATAATCAGTAATAAGAAGCCTCCCAGCAAACAAACTTCCAGGATGATATGATTTCTCAGGTAAATTCTATTGAACATTCACAGAATGTTCAGAATACCAGTTCTGCTCAATGATTCCATTCTATACAAAAACATTCCTTTACAAGGAAAAAAAAAAAAAAAGAAGAAGAAGGAAGGAAGCAAGCAAGCAAAAAAAGAAAAGAAAATGACGGGTCAATATCCCTGATGAACCTAAATGAAAAAAAATGTAAATAAAACAGAAACAAACCAAATTCAACCAAATAAATAAGGATCATTCACCAACATCAAGTGGGATTTATTCTAGAGATTTAAGTATGTTACAGTTTACACAAATCAACATGATGCACATTAACAAAGATAAAAATCAATGTATCATCTCAATAAAGAATAGTGTCTAGGGGCACCTGGGTGGCTCAGTGGGTTAGCCCTCTGCCTTCGGGTCAGGTCATAATCTCAGGGTCCTGGGATCGAGTCCCGCATTGGGCTCTGCTCAGAAGGGAGCCTGCTTCCTCCTCTCTCTCTCTGCCTACTTGTGATCTCTCTCTCTCTCTGTCAAATAAATAAAGAATAGTGTATAACATAATTCAACATCTGTTCATGATAAAAACTCTACAAAGTGGGTGTAGACAGAACATACTTCAATATAATAAAGACCATATAAGGCAAACCCACAGCTAACATTCTATTAAACTGCAAAAAGCTCAAAGCTTTCTCTCTATGATAAGGAGTAAGACAAGGATGTCCAGTTGCATCACTTTTATTCACCATACTGCTGGGAGTGCTAGCCACAGCAATCAGAAAAGACAAAGAAGTTAAAGATATCCATCCTGGTAAGGAAAAAATAATATTGTCACTATTTGCAGATGACAAACCACCATGTACAGAAAACCCTGAAGATTCCACCAAAACAAAACAAAACAAAAAAACCTCTCACAACAATTTCAGTTTTGGGGAACAAATAATGGGAGCAAATAATGTAATTTATAAGGGATTAATATCTAAAATATATAAAATAATTCCTACAACCCAACACTAAAAAATGGGTACATATTTAATATATAAAAATCTGTTGAAATTCTAGACTAATAATGAACTAGCACAAAGAGGTTAAAGAAATTCATTTACATTAATATAAAAACAATAAAATACCTAGGAATTTCACAAGGAGGTGAAAGACTATACTCTGAAAACTATAGATATGGATAAGAGAAACTGAAGATGACACTAGTAAGTACAAATATATACCATGCTGATGGACTAGAAGAATCAGTGTTGTTAGGATGGCTACACTGCCCAAAGCAATCTATAGATTCAGTGTGATCCCTACCAAAATGCCAGTGGAATTTTTCACAGAGCTACAACAAATAATCCTAAAATCTGTAGGCTACCACAAAGGACCTCTAATGCCAAATCAATCTAGAGAAAGAACAAAGCTGGATGTATCACAATCCCAGAATTAAAACTACACTGCAAACCTAGAGTAATCGAAACAGTTATGTTACTGGCACAAAAACAGGCAACTAGATCAGTAGAAAAGCATAGAGAGCCCAGAAATCAACCCATGATGATATGGTCTATCTATGAAAGAAGACAAGAATATATAATGGGGAAAAGGTCTCTATAAATGGTGCTGGGAACACTAAACACCTACATGCAAGAGAATGAACCTGGACCACTTTCTCATACCATATGTAGAAACAAACTCAAAACGGATTCAAGACCTAAATGTGAAACCTGCAACCATAAATATCCTAGAAGATAACATAGGCAGTAAAATCATGGACATCGACCTTAGCAATATTTTTTGGGGATCTGTCTCCTGAGGCAAGGGCAACAAAAGCAAAAATAAACTATTGGAACTACATCAAATTAGAAAGCTTTTGCACAGCTAAGGAAGATTGTCAACAAAAATGCTACATTATGAATGGCAGCAAATAATGCAACTGATAAGGGATTAATATCCAAGATATATAAAATAATTCCTACAACCTGACACCAAAAAAGTAATCTGATTAAAAATGACAGAGAACTTAAATAGACATTTTTTCCAAAGAAGATATATATATGGTCAACAGATATAAGAAAAGATGTTCAGCCAAACAAATCATCACAGAAATGCAAACCAAAGCCACAATGGGATGTCACCTCACACCAGTCAGACTGACTAGTATCATAAAGACAAGAAATAACAACTATGAGTGAGACTGAAGAATAAAGGTGACTCTCATGGACTGCTGATGGGTATGCAGATATGGGCAGCCACTGTAGAAAACAGTATGGATGTTTCTCAAAATTAAAAAAAATAGCACTACTATACAATCCATGGGTTCCAGTTCTGAATACTTCCACAAAGAAGTAAAAACACTAACTCAAAAAGATAAAAGCACTTCTGTGTTTATTGCAACATTATTTACAATAGCCTAGATATAGACACAATCTAAGTGCCCATCAAGACATGTACGGATACAGAAGATGTGGTGTGTATATCCATGCCCTTGAAATATTACTTGCCCATAATGAAGAAGAAGATCCTGCCATTTCTGACAACATGAACGGACCCTAAAGGGTATAATGCTAACTGAAAGAAGTAAAGAACAAAACAAAACAAAACCACAAAACACAAAAACACCATATCATTTCATTTGTATGTGGAATCTAAAAAAGAAAACAAATTAACAACAACAAAAAAAAACAAATAGACTCACAGGGAACTGGTGGTTGCTGGGGTCAGGGGAAGGGATGGCTAGGGATCGGTGAAATAGGTTAATTAGAATGAGAATACAAACTCCTAGTTATAATATAATTTACAGTAAGAGGGTGCCTGGGTGTCTGTCAGTTATGTGTCTGCCTTTGATTCAGGTCATGATCCCAGGGTCCTGGGATCAAGCCCCACATCAGGCTCCCTGCTTAGCAGGAAGTCTGCTTCTCCCTCTGTCTCTCCTCCCTGCTCATGCTCACTTTTTCTCTGTCTAGCCTGCATGCACACTCACACATTTTCTCTCTCTCTCATGATAAAAAAAAAATAAGTTACAGTAAGACTGTACTAACATTGTATGGTGACAAACGGTAACGACACATCATGGTGACCATTTCTTGATGTATATAAATATGCAGGATCACTACGTTCTATACTTCAAACTAATATTACCTGTCAACTATAACTCAATTAAAAACAAATACAAGAAAACATAAAAAGAATTCAATAAAAGTAAGAAGACTTTCTGGATCTAAAAGTCTTATTATTTTCAGTTAGCAATATATTAAATAGAATGGAGTAAAGCCTGGTGAATGCTACAAGCCAGTTTAATGGTCTAAAAAAAAAAAAAACATAAAAACTACTTTAAAGTCAGATGAAAAATATAAAGAAATAGAACTCAGAAGGAAAAATAATAAAAGGAAGAATATTGATCCGTGATAACTAACATGAGCATATTATAATGCACTGATGCACTAAGCACATACTTGGCCTGAACACTGGTTAATTAATCTCTTGAATATGGATTAATGGGGCATCTCATTCTTCAGCTTGTATAAATCTTTCAATTTCCTAAATTAATCTGAATGTTCCACTCTTCATTTGTCCTCTATTACACATTAGGTATCTTTCTCAGGACAATACTACATCGATGAAGTAATTCATTCATAGTGATGACATCAATCCAGGACATCACATTCCTGAACTTTTAACAACTCTAGCTTTTGTTCCTTTGATTTTCCTCCTCCCTATGGCTGCCAAGAATGACTAAGCCCTCTTAAAGGCATTAGGATTTGTAAAGGCCTGATGGGGATGAAAGTCATAATAATTCCAAGAACAAGAAGTTTTCACCAAATGGTACTGAATACTTCATACAAATTGTTTCATGGAGCCGTCAAAACAATTATGATATCCATACATTTATTCGCTTTGGAAAATGGATAAACCAAGGCTCTAAAATGTTAAAAAGCATGGCCTACATCACACAGCGAGCAATTAGTGGAGGTTTAAAAGTAACACGAATCAGGGGCGCCTGGGGGGCTCAGTTGGTTGGGCGACTGCCTTCAGCTCAGGTCATGATCCTGGAGTCCTGGGATCATGTCCCATATCAGGCTCCCAGCTCCAAGGGGAGTCTGCTTCTCCCTCTGACCTTCTCCCCTCTCATGCTCTCTCTCACTGTCTCTCTCTCAAAGAAATAAATAAAATCTTTAAAAAAAAAAAAGTAACACAAATCAGAATTTGTGTATTTCACTTAAATTGTGTATTTCACTTAAAATTAGCAATAACAAGGAGTCTATATTTCATAATGGGAGATAGAGGGACACTTTCCTTGTAACACCCAATACACAACTATGCAAGTAGTTCCATTTTCCGTCTAAATTGCTGGTTTCAGCTAGACCTACGCTGAAGCTATGACAGCATACAAAGGCAGTCGGAAAAAAAAAAAAAAACACAAAACACAAGTTTCTCTATACATATACAAAATAATGCCTGGGTTTCTTGTAAATAATCCACTATATCTGGATCACATGTTTGCAATTTTCTCATATTTGCACATACCAAGCTGTGCACTCATAGCACAGACATGGCCTCAGGCTTTCAAGAGCTTCTCAGGGTTGAAAAGTCCTTGGTCTCTCCTAGAGTGTATTTGTAAATGTTTCAGTTTGTGTACATAAACAAATACTCACTTGCCCATCTGTTTGGTTTATCATTTATCATTCCCAGTGCAAGAACAGTTTGGAAGTCGGGCCAGCATAAGCTTAGAATCATGTAGAATCACTGTGGACCTATTGGAGTTCTACCCTCATTACAAAATCAGTAAGGGAGAAAATGAGAATTTGGCTTACAAACAACAATGCATTTGGGGACTTTGATCAGTGTGCTAGAGAGATGAATTATCACCACAGGAAAACCCAGCATTTTAAAAAACATGCTTCTTAGAATTTGCTCAAATTTAATGAGAGTCACATTTATTGTACTGGATAATTCCATAGTTAGAGCTTATCATTTTATAAATACTTCCGGCAGGATTCTGGGACATCTACCAAAGGAGTTCAATTATAAAGGGATTAAACCAAACCATAAAGCAAGATATTTTGCTTGTTCTTATAATTTGTTTGTGTTTTTTTCTTCTCAGTTTCCAGTTATATAGTGCCTAGAAAATGTCCTCGACTTGGTTTAAAAATCAAAGTATCTGGGAAAAGAGCTCAGAATTTATTTAAATATTGTTTTTTTCCCCTCACTATTACTATTACCTTCCTTTAGAAAACTGAATCAAAGAAACACATTTCAATATAGTTGATTTTAAAGGAGACAGTTTTCTGAGGGAAAAAAAAAATCAGTAATAGAAAAATTCTGTTTTTACACAAATTAAGAGTACACTGTCCTTGATGAGCACCAAGAAATGCAGATAATTTCTGAATCATTATATTGCATGCCTGAAACTAATATAATATAAACTATACTAATATAATACTGCATGTTAACTAAACTTTAAACTTTAGTAATAAAGAGAGAAATCAAGGAATAAGAATCCTTAGGTGGCTCCAAACCCTGGGAGAAAGGGAAAGTTTTCTTTTAGTTTTAAGATAAATATGAAAGCACTGTTGTCTCAAAGACAAGAAAGGACAATATTCACCCACATTATCTGGTTTCTTTTAACAGTTCTGGGGAATTAGAGTACAAATGACCATTTCCAATGAAGTGAAGTGTCCAACTAGGTTATCAACCGTCTGTCTATAAAACCACAACGGGTTCTTAGAGTCCTTGTGGACAGAGTAGTTGACTATAGAGGAGCCTTGAAGAACAGATAAAGAAAGGGCTCAAGAGGAAGTAGAATTTAATAAAAACCAAAGTGAGTAGCATCAGAAAATGGAGCCCAATGTACACTATGAAAATAAAAATTTCTCCTTCAGGGAGGAGTCTATTTCAGTCGCTTAACTCAGCAGCATATGACTGGGCTCATATGTTTAAAAAAAACAAAAACAAAAAGACCAAAAAAAAACAAAAAAAAACAAAAAAAAACAACCCTATCCTCACTTCTTCTCATGACATACGCCTTTTGAGGGAATATCAACTAGTTTTTCCCTTCTCACACCTCCAGCATGACCTCTCTTCCTGTGCACATTTGCAGGAAGTTTTAGGCATCTGGCATCACCAGGAGAAAAGAAGAGGAGTAAGAGTGAATTTTTATCCTGAGAGGTGATGAATGTAAATTAGGATGGAATAAAAAGGAAAAAACAATGAGAAAGGGTATATTCTGGGCATTATACATTTTCTGAGCAAAGTATTACAGGTTCTTTCAAATTATTTTAAAAAAAAGACTTTTCTTCTTAAGACACGATAGTAGATAATGAGAAAAAGGAGAACACTGCTCAGACTAGCAGATTCACTAGAAATATCCACTAGATTTGTACATTAAGCTAGATGCGGTACACTTGAAATGTAATCAAAGAATTATTTCTTCATCATCTTCTCACCCAGAGAAAAGAGCCATAACACTACAACCAATTTTTTTCAACTTCAAAACAAAGATCAAAGCTTCCCTACTCATTCAGTAAATCTTGAATCATCCCAATACAATATGACAAAGAAAGCACTAATATAAAAATATAAAATATAAAAGTAACACCTGAGATGTCTGTCTCTCTTTTAAGAGGTCCTGAGTGAGAAAGTATACAGTGTTCATGAAAACTTACATAAAGTCTTAAATAACTATATAAATAAAAAATAAAGTTATTATACCCTTAACTATAAATTGATGGTTTCACATTTTTACGTGATTTGGGCAGTGCTCTAAAGATATCCTTAAATAACTTGTTATCAAGTAGAAATATCTAGGCTTTTACATCAAATTTGCTAGTATTCTATTTTCTTCACTGAAAAATAGAACTTCAGAGATCACATTGGCAAACTTCTAGAAAAATTACACATGTGAATATGTGATTGTGCTGAATATGTATCTGTGTATATGAATACTTATATACGTATGAAAAATTACACATTGTTTTCTACAGAGAATGCAAATGGACTTTGTAGTTACTACATGGTAGTCTAGACCCTGAGCTCAACTCTTTTTCTTGTGCTGTTTCTAATAATGGCATTTTTGTAATCACTTCCATGTATATCTCAATGCCTGGAGGTAAGATAGGTGGCCCTTATTGTAGAATAATTTTCATCTCATTTTTCAAAGTATCCAGATTTCCTTAAAATTCTTGCCAAAAGACCTCCCCTCTAAACCCCCCTAATACCATGTTTACTTCATCTCTTGACTCTCACTCTGCCTCATGCCTTTATTGCTCAGACAGTGGTATTTCCACACCCACTTCTGTCAACAGAAACTGGTAGAACTTCAAGAACAAATACACAAATATAATCAAAGGTTTTGACCAAACCTTTGCTGACAGATGAATGAACAACTAAGCATAAAATCATTAAAAATATAGTAGGTTTGAACAACAATATCAACCAACTAGATCCAACTAGCATTTATAGAACACTCAGTGGAATACAATTTTTTCAAGTGCAAAAAGACAAAATTAATAATAGAACACTTATCAATATATTTGAAGGAACTGATGTCAGTTGAAATACATTTTCTGACCACAATGGAATAAGTAAACAATTACAGAAAGATATCTGGAGAACTACAAGAGATAGAATATCAAAGAAATCATACCCATAAACTACCTATCTCAAATATTTTGATTAGAATAAAAATAATAACACCATATATTAAATTTTGGGTAATGTAAGTGAATTTGTATTTATAGAGTAAATCAAGGTTCTAAATGTATATAATAGAGAAGACTAAAAGCCTCAAATCCATCGTTCTAGCTTTTATAATACTAAAGCAACAAACAAACAACACAATAGATAGTTCAGAAATGATCCACACATGAACAGACTACTAATACTTGAAAAGATCCAAAGGCAATCCAGTGATGAACAGGTACTTTTGCAGCAAATTGTGCTGGAATAATTGGTCATTAGCACAAAGAGTTACTGGAATGCAGACTCCACAACATATTCAAGAAGTATATTCACAAAAAATCTTGGGACTAAAGGTAAAACTGAAAACTATCAAACTTATAGAAGGCAATGTTGTGTTATGCAAGCATTTCTTGGAGGCCATGAAAGTAAACTGGGTGAGATATTTAAGCAATGTGACAGGTCAAGAAAGTAAACTGGGTGAGATATTTAAGCAATGTGACAGGTCCCATGACCCAGCATTACACTCCCACACTAGTGTTCTCAGAAACTTTACTTACAGTAGCCAAAACTGGCAACAAAGCATCTGTCCTTCAACAACTGAATGAATAAACAATTGTAGAATATTCCTATGATTAGTTAGTGATAAGCAAGAAGAGCACATGAGATGTTGATATGACAGACAAATCTCATATGACATTGAGAGGTCAGAAAAAAGTGCAATTTCATTTATATTAAATTCTAGAAGATCAAACTAATACATACCAATAGAAGTATGCCCTCAAAAAAGGTCCAGTGCTTGGGGTTTAATGATATATGGTTATTAACTTAAAATTATTATTTTCTATAATTAGGACATATGCTTGATTTCAGCTCAGGTCATGATCTCAGGCTCCTGAGATCAAGTCCTGGTCAGCACTCATCAGCAAGTCCGCTTGGATTCTCTCTCTCTCTCCCTCGCTCTCTGCTCTGACCCTGCTTGTCCTATCTCTATGTATCTCTATCTCTATCTCTGTCTAAAACATTGCCACAGAGGGGAAAAGAACATGTGGGGTTGATGGATGGGTTAAATGTTTGATCATAGGGATGGACTGATAGTTGTAGACCTATGTCAAAACTTTTCAAATAGTGCATTACATTTTGAATATGAGACATTTATTATATGTTGATTTACCACCATTAATTAGTTGAAAATACATACAACACATATTTCTTTTTTTTTTTTTAAGATTTATTTATTCATTTTAGAAAGAGAGAGAGAGAGTGAGCAGGGGTAGAGGGCCTGCTGCATACAGAGCCTGACTTTGGGCTCCATCTCAGGATCCCAAGATCATGACCTGAACCGAAATCAAGAGCTGGACACTAAACAAACTGAGCCACCCAGGTGCCCCGAGAAAATGTTTTTTATATTGCCATTATTTAAAACCACTTCCCATATCTAACTGTGTAGATACATGATTTTCTTTTTTTTTTTTCTTTTTTTTTAAATTTTATTTTATAAACATATATTTTTATCCCCAGGGGTACAGGACTGTGAATCGCCAGGTTTACACACTTCACAGCACTCACCATAGCACATACCCTCCCCAATGTCCATAACCCCACCCCTCAACACCCCTCCCCCCATCAACCCTCAAGTTGTTTTGTGAGATTGAGAGTCACTTATGGTTTGTCTCCCTCCCAATCCCATCTTGTTTCACTTACTCTTCTCCTACCCCCTTAACCCCTCATGTTGCATCTCCTCTCCCTCATATCAGGAAGATCATATGATAGTTGTCTTTCTCCGATTGACATATTTCGCTAAGCATGATACCCTCTAGTTCCATCCATGCCATCGCAAATGGCAAGATTTCATTTCTTTTGATGGCTGCATAGTATTCCATTGTGTATATATACCACTTCTTCTTTATCCATTCGTCTGTTGATGGACATCTAGGTTCTTTC